>NC_141873.1:582949602-583252632 GCF_056163025.1 Triticum urartu | reverse complement strand
TTGTAATGCTTGCAAGGCTTATGTGATGTGTATTACCGAGAGGGCCCAGAGATACCTCTCCGACAATCGGAGTGACAAATCCTAATCTCGAAATACGCCAACCCAACATCTACCTTTGGAGACACCTGTAATGCTCCTTTATAATCACCCAGTTACGTTGTGACATTTGGTAGCACCCAAAGTGTTCCTCCGGTAAACGGGAGTTGCATAATCTCATAGTCATAGGAACATGTATAAGTCATGAAGAAAGCAATAGCAACATACTAAACGATCGGGTGCTAAGCTAATGGAATGGGTCATGTCAATCAGATCATTCAACTAATGATGTGACCTCGTTAATCAAATAACAACTCTTTGTCTATGGTTAGGAAACATAACCATCTTTGATTAACGAGCTAGTCAAGTAGAGGCATACTAGTGACACTTTGTTTGTCTATGTATTCACACATGTATTATGTTTCCGGTTAATACAATTCTAGCATGAATAATAAACATTTATCATGAAATAAGGAAATAAATAATAACTTTATTATTGCCTCTAGGGCATATTTCCTTCAGTCTCCCACTTGCACTAGAGTCAATAATCTAGATCACATCACCATGTGATTAACATCGATAGTTCACATCATCATGTGATTAACACCCATAGTTCACATCGCCATGTGACCAACACCCAAAGGGTTTACTAGATTCAGTAATCTAGTTCACATCGCTATGTGATTAACACCCAAGGAGTACTAAGGTGTGATCATGTTTTGCTTGTGAGAGAATCTTAGTCAACGGGTCTGCCACATTCAGATCCGCATGTATTTTGCAAATTTCTATGTCAAAAATGCTCTGCATGGAGCTACTCTAGCTAATTGCTCCCACTTTCAATATGTATCTAGACTGAGACTTAGAGTCATCTAGATTAGTGTCAAACTTGCATCGGCGTAACCCTTTACGACGAACCTTTTTTCACTTCCATAATCGAGAAACATATCCTTATTCCACTAAGGACAATTTTGACCGCTGTCCAGTGATCTACTCCTAGATCACTATTGTACTCCCTTGCCAAACTCAGTGGTAGGGCATACAATAAATCTGGTATACAGCATGGCATACTTTATAGAACCTATGACTGAGGCATAGGGAATGACTTTCATTCTCTTTCTATTTTCTGCCGTGGTCGGGCTTTGAGTCTTACTCAACTTCACACCTTGTAACACAGGAAAGAACTCTTTCTTTGACTGTTCCATTTTGAACTACTTCAAAATCTTGTCAAGGTATGTACTCATTGAAAAAAACTTATCAAGCGTCTTGATCTATCTCCATAGATCTTGAAGCTCAATATATAAGCAGCTTCACCAAAGTCTTTCTTTGAAAAACTCCTTTCAAACACTCCTTTTATGCTTTACAGAATAATTCTACATTATTTCCGATCAACAATATGTCATTCACATATACTTATCAGAAATGTTGTAGTGCTCCCACTCACTTTCTTGTAAATACAGGCTTCACCGCAAGTCTATATAAAACTATATGCTTTGATCAACTTATCAAAGCGTATATTCCAACTCCGAGATTCTTGCACCAGTCCATAGATGGATCGCTGGAGCTTGCATATTTAGTTAACACCTTTAGGATCGACAAAACCTTCTAGTTGCATCGTATACAACTCTTCTTTAGTAAATCCATTAAGGAATGCAGTTTTGTTTATCCATTTGCCAGATTTCATAAAATGCGGCAATTGCTAACATGATTCGGACAGACTTAAGCATACATACGAGTGAGAAAATCTCATCGTAGTCAACACCTTGAACTTGTCGAAAACCTTTTGCGACAATTCTAGCTTTGTAGATAGTAACATTACTATCAGCGTCCGTCTTTCTCTTGAAGATCCATTTATTCTCAATTGCTCGCCGATCATCGGGCAAGTCAACCAAAGTCCATACTTTGTTCTCATACATGGATCATATCTCAGATTTCATGGCTTCAAGCCACTTTGCGGAATCTGGGCTCACCATCGCTTCTTCATAGTTCGTAGGTTCATCATGATCTAGTAGCATGACTTCCAGAACAGGATTACCGTACCACTCTGGCGCAGATCTTACTCTGGTTGATCTACGAGGTTCAGTAGTATCTTGTTCTGAAGTTTCATGATCATCATCATTAGCTTCCTCACTAACTGGTGTAGGTGTCACAGAAACAGTTTTATGTGATGTACTACTTTCCAATAAGGGAGCAGGTACAGTTACCTCGTCAAGTTCTACTTTCCTCCCACTCACTTCTTTCGAGAGAAACTCCTTCTCTGGAAAGATTCCGAATTTAGCAACAAAAGTATTGCCTTCGGATCTGTGATAGAAGGTGTACCCAACAGTCTTCTTTGGGTATCCTATGAAGACACATTTCTCCGATTTGGGTTTGAGCTTATCAGGATGAAACTTTTTCACATAAGCATCGTTGCCCCAAACTTTAAGAAACGACAACTTTGGTTTCTTGCCAAACCACAGTTCAGATTGTGTCGTCTCAACGGACTTAGATGGTGCCCCTTTTTAATGTGAATGCAGCTGTCTCTAATGCATGATCCGAAAAACGATATTGGTAAATCGATAAGAAACGTCATAGATTGCACTATATCCAATAAAGTACGGTTATGACGTTCGGACACACCATTATGCTGTGGTGTTCCAGGTGGCGTGAGTAGTGAAACTATTTCACATTGTTTTAACTGAAGACCAAACTCGTAACTCAAATATTTTACCTCTGCGATCATATCGTAGAAACTTTTATTTTTCTTGTCACGATGATTTTCCACTTCACTCTGAAATTCTTTGAACTATTCAAATGTTTCAGACTTATGTTTCATCAAGTAGATATCCCCATATCTGCTCAAATCATCTTGTGAAGGTCAGAAAATAATGATACCTGCTGTAAGCCTTAATATTCATCGGACCACATACATTAGTATGTATGATTTCCAACAAATCTGTTGCTTGCTTCATTGTTTCGGAGAACGGCGTTTTAGTCATCTTGCCCATAAGGCATGGTTCGCAAGCATCAAGTGATTCATAATCAAGTGATTCCAAAATCCCATCAGCATGGAGTTTCTTCATGCGCTTTACACCAATATGACCTAAACGGCAGTGCCACAAATAAGTTGCACTATCATTATTAACTTTGCATCTTTTGGTTTCAATATTATGATTATGTGTATCACTACGATCGAGATCCAATGAACTATTATCATTGGGTGTGTAACCATATAAGGTTTTATTCATGTAAACAGAACAACAATTTATTCTCTTACTTAAATGAATAACCGTATTACAATAAACATGATCAAATCATATTCATGCTCAACGCAAACACCAAATAACACTTATTCAGGTTCAACACTAATCCCGAAAGTATAGGGAGTGTGCGATGATGATCATATCAATCTTGGAACCACTTCCAACACACATCGTCACTTCACCCTTTAACTAGTCTCTGTTTATTCTGCAACTCCCGTTTCGAGTTACTAATCTTAGCAACTGAACTAGTATCAAATACTGAGGGTTTGCTATAAATACTAGTAAAGTACACATCAATAACATGTATATCAAATATACTTATGTTCACTTTGCCATCCTTCTTATCCGCCAATCACTTGGGGTAGATCCGCTTCCAGTGACCAGTCCCTTTGCAGTAGAAGCACTTAGTCTCAGGCTTAGGACCAGACTTGGGCTTCTTCACTTGAGCAGCAACTTGCTTGCTGTTCTTCTTGAAGTTCCCCTTCTTCCCTCTGCCCTTTTCTTGAAACTAGTGATCTTGTCAACCATCAACACTTGATGTTTTTCTCAATTTCTACCTTCGTCAATTTCCGCATTACGAAGAGCTTGGGAATCGTTTCCGTTATCCCTTGCATATCATAGTTCATCACGAAGTTCTACTAACTTGGTGATGGTGACTAGAGAATTCTGTCAATCACTATCTTATCTGGAAGATTAACTCCCACTTGATTCAAGTGATTGTAGTACTCAGACAATCTGAGCATATGCTCACTGGTTGAGCGATTCTCCTCCATCTTTTAGCTATAGAACTTGTTGGAGACTTCATATCTCCCAACTCGGGTATTTGCTTGAAATATTAACTTCAACTCCTGGAACACTCATATGCTCCATGACGTTCAAAACGTCTTTGAAGTCCCGATTCTAAGCCATTAAGCATGGTGCACTAAACTATCAAGTAGTCATCATATTGAGCTAGCCAAACGTTCATAACGTCTGCATCTGCTCCTGCAATAGGTCCGTCACCTAGCGGTGCATCAAGGACATAATTCTTCTATGCAGCAATGAGGATAAACCTCATATCATGGATCCAATCCGCATCATTGCTACTAACATCTTTCAACACAATTTTCTCTAGGAACATATCAAAATAAACACAGGGAAACAACAACGCGAGCTATTGATCTACAACATAATTTGCAAAATACTACCAGGACTAAGTTCATGATAAATTTAAGTTCAATTAATCATATCACTTAAGAACTCCCACTTAGATAGACATCCCTCTAATCTTCTAAGTGATTACGTGATCCAAATCAACTAAACCATAACCGATCATCACGTGAGATGGAGTAGCTTTCAATGGTGAACATCGTTTATGTTGATCATATCTACTATATGATTCATGCTCGACCTTTCGGTCTCCGTGTTCCGAGGCCATATCTGCATATGCTAGGCTCGTCAAGTTTAACCTGAGTATTCTGCGTGTGCAAAACTGGCTTGCACACGTTGTAGATGGACGTAGAGCTTATCACATCCGATCATCACGTAGTGTCTGGGCACGACGAACATTGGCAACGGTGCATACTCAGGGAGAACACTTCTTGATAATTTAGTGAGAGATCATCTTATAATGCTACCGTCAATCAAAGCAAGATAAGATGCATAAAAAAGATAAACATCACATGCAATCAATTTAAGTGATATGATATGGCCATCATCATCTTGTGCTTGTGATCTCCATCTCCGAAGCACCGTCATGATCACCATCGTCACCGGCGCGACACCTTGATCTCCATCGTAGCATCGTTGTCGTCTCGCCAATCTTATGCTTCCACGACTATCACTGCCGTTTAGTAATAAAGTAAAGCATTACATCGCGATTGCATTGCATACAATAAAGCGACAATCATATGGCTCCTGCCAGTTGCCGATAACTCAGTTACAAAACATGATCATCTCATACAATAGAATTCAGCATCATGCCTTGACCATATCACATCACAACATGCCCTGCAAAAACAAGTTAGACGTCCTCTACTTTGTTGTTGCATGTTTTACGTGGCTGCTACGGGCTTAAGTAAGAACCAATCTCACCTACGCATCAAAACCACAACGATAGTTTGTCAAATAGACTCCGTTTTAACCTTCGCAAGAACCGGGCGTAGCCATACTTGGTTCAACTAAAGTTGGAGAGACATTCGCCCGCAAGCCATCTATGTGCAAAGCACGTCGAGGGAACCGGTCTCGCGTAAGCGTACGCGTAAGGTTGGTCTAGGTCGTCTCGTCCAACAATACCGCCGAACCAAAGTATGACATGTTGGTAGGCAGTATGACTTGTATCGTCCACAACTCACTTGTGTTCTACTCGTGCATATAACATCAACATAAATAACCTAGGCTCGGATGCCACTGTTGGGGTTTCGTAGTAATTTCAAAAAATTTCCTACGCACACGCAAGATCATGTGATGCATAGCAACGAGGGGGAGAGTGTTGTCTACGTACCCAACGCAGACCGACTGCGGAAGGGATGATACGACGTAGAGGAAGTAGTCGTGCGTCTTCACGATCCAACCGATCAAGCACCGAAACTACGGCACCTCCGAGTTCGAGCACACGTTCAGCTCGATGACGATCCCCGGACTCCGATCCAGCAAAGTGTCGGGGAAGAGTTCCGTCAGCACGACGGCGTGGTGACGATCTTGATGAACTACAGCAGCAGGGCTTCGTCTAAACTCCGCTACAGTATTATCGAGGAATATGGTGGCAGGGGGCACCGCACACGGCTAAGGAATAGATCACGTGGATCAACTTGTGTGTTCTAGGGTGCCTCTACCTCAATATATAAAGGAGCCAAGGGGGGAGGGGGGGCGCTGGCCAGGGAGAGAGGCGCAGGAGGAGTCCTACTCCTTCCGGGAGTAGGACTCCCCCCCCCAATCCTATTCCAACTAGGATTCCCCAAAGGGGGGAAAGAGGAGAAGGGTGGCCGGCCACCTCTCCTAGTCCTAATAGGACTAGGGGAGGGGGGAGGTGCGCAGCCCCCTTGGGCTGCCCTTTTCTCCTTTCCACTAAGGCCCATGAAGGCCCATATGGCTCCCGGGGGGTTCCGGTAACCTCCCGGTAATCCGGTAAAATCCCGATTTCACCCGGAACACTTCCGATGTCCAAACATACGCTTCCAATATATCAATCTTTACGTCTCGACCATTTCGAGACTCCTCGTCATGTCCGTGATCACATCCGGGACTCCGAACAACCTTCGGTACATCAAAATGCATAAACTCATAATGTAACTGTCATCGTAACCTTAAGCGTGCGGACCCTACGGGTTCGAGAACAATGTAGACATGACCGAGACACGTCTCTGGTCAATAACCAATAGCGGGACCTGGATGCCCATATTGGCTCCTACATATTCTACGAAGATCTTTATCGGTCAGACCGCATAACAACATACGTTGTTCCCTTTGTCATCGGTATGTTACTTGCCCGAGATTCGATCGTCGATATCCAATACCTAGTTCAATCTCGTTACCGGCAAGTCTCTTTACTCATTCCGTAATACATCATCTCACAACTAACATATTAGTTGTAATGCTTGCAAGGCTTATGTGATGTGTATTACCGAGAGGGCCCAGAGATACCTCTCCGACAATCGGAGTGACAAATCCTAATCTCGAAATACGCCAACCCAACATCTACCTTTGGAGACACCTGTAATGCTCCTTTATAATCACCCAGTTACGTTGTGACGTTTGGTAGCACCCAAAGTGTTCCTCCGGTAAACGGGAGTTGCATAATCTCATAGTCATAGGAACATGTATAAGTCATGAAGAAAGCAATAGCAACATACTAAACGATCGGGTGCTAAGCTAATGGAATGGGTCATGTCAATCAGATCATTCAACTAATGATGTGACCTCGTTAATCAAATAACAACTCTTTGTCTATGGTTAGGAAACATAACCATCTTTGATTAACGAGCTAGTCAAGTAGAGGCATACTAGTGACACTCTGTTTGTCTATGTATTCACACATGTATTATGTTTCCGGTTAATACAATTCTAGCATGAATAATAAACATTTATCATGAAATAAGGAAATAAATAATAACTTTATTATTGCCTCTAGGGCATATTTCCTTCATACATGTCTCCCGAACCCATAGGGTCTACACACTTAAGGTTCGGTGACGCTAGGGTTGTGAAGATATGTATATGCAGTAACCCGAATGTTGTTCGGAGTCCCGGATGAGATCTCGGACGTCACGAGGAGTTCCAGAATGGTCCGGAGGTAAAGATTTATATATGGGAAGTCCCGTTTCGGGCATCGGGACAAGTTTCGGGGTTATCGGTATTGTACCGGGACCACCGGAAGGGTCCCGGGGGTCCACCGGGTGGGGCCACCTGTACCGGGGGGCCACATGGGCTGTAGGGGGTGCGCCTTGGCCTACATGGGCCAAGGGCACCAGCCCCAAGAGGCCCATGCGCCTAGGGTTACAAGGGGAAAGAGTCCTAGGAGGGAAAGGCACCTCCTAGGTGCCTTGGGGGGAAGGGAAACCCCCCTTGGCCGCCGCCCCACCCTAGGAGATTGGATCTCCTAGGGCCGGCGCCCCACCCTTGGCCCTCCTATATATAGTGAGGGAAGGAGGGCATTTCTCCCACGCCTTTGGTTGCCTCCTCCTCCCTCTCCAACACCCCCTCCTCCTCCACAGCGCTTGGCGAAGCCCTGCCGGAGTACTGCAGCTCCAACAACACCACGCCGTCGTGCTGCTGCTGGTGCCATCTCCCTCAACCTCTCCTCTGCCCTTGCTGGATCAAGAAGGAGGAGACGTGGCTGTTCCGTACGTGTGTTGAACGCGGAGGTACCGTCCGTTCGGTGCTAGGATCTCCGGTGATTTGGATCACGTCGTGTTCGACTACCTCATCCCCGTTCTTTGAACGCTTCCGCTCTCCATCTACAAAGGTATGTAGATGCATCCGATCACTCGTTGCTAGATGAACTCCTAGATGGATCTCGGTGAAGCCGTAGGAAAATTTTTGTTTTCTGCAACGTTCCCCAACAACCAAGCCCTCTCCCCCTCGGCCAGAGAAAAACAGAGCACTGGGGTGCTCTGCTCGCGAGTGAGGGGTATATATAGGCACCTCATTGGTCCCGGTTGGTGACATGAGCCAGGACTAAAGGGGAGCCTTTGGTCCCGGTTCAAGCCACCAACCGGGACCAATGGTGGTGGGCCAGGAGCGAGGCCCATTGGTCCCGGTTCATCCCACCAACCGGGACCAAAAGGTCCATATGAACCGGGACCAATGGCCCACGTGGCCCGGCCAGCCCCCTGGGCTCACGAACCGGGACCAATGCCCACATTGGTCCCGGTTCTGGACTGAACCGGGACTAATGGGCTGACCCGGCCTGGACCAAAGCCCTGTTTTCTACTAGTGTCACTATATTCTTTTCTGTGGTATTTTGCAGGATGAAGATTTATGAAATGAAAAAAGGTGGACGCTATGGCATTGGGTTCGTTGATCCAAATACCATTAATGAATACACATGGAAAATAGATCCATATCACGCAAAATGTGTAGAGGAAAGCATGCTACAGTTCTTCAAGGAACTCAAATACAATGAAGATATACTACTTCCTTACAACTTCCAGTGAGTCACACTGTCTTGTACTACAAATTCTGTTTTTCCCTACTAGCTATAGCTACATGTTTTTGCTTACATATGCCCGCTTAATTAAGACATGCAAACGTGTGTGCATGCAGATTTCACTGGATCTTGTTAATCATTAAAGTTGATCAAGAACAGTTGAAGTACTAGACTCGCTACTTAAGAAAGCAAGTGACTACAGCATCGTGAAGGGGATAGTCAACAGGTAATTTCAATCATTATTAACTATATCTCGGCCTATTTAATTAGTTCGTCATTTCCTGATAACAACTATTTAATAACCCATTTATTCATTTTCTTTGTCGGAGGGCAGGGCTTGGGCAAAGTTCATCAGGGCCACTCCAGGCGCATGGAAACAAAATCTGAAATGGTATCGACCCAAGGTAAGTAATTAAGTAGTACTAGCTAGCTGCCATATCTTTAATTATCATGCTTGATTAATTATTATCTGATCAAATTCCATTCTCATAAAGGCCCTGAAGCAGGCGCCGGGGAATGATCTATGTGCATACTACGTTTGCGAGAACATTCGCATGATGGCGTCTGAAAGGAGCAAATCTTAAAGACAGGAGTGGGTACGATATCGATTGTCAGAACACTATTCACAATTTTTACACCATTATCGATATCTAGTCACATAACTAATACACATGCATATTGATCTCCTTCTTAACAGTTCAAAGAGGTGCGGGACAAGCTCCTAGCACAGGACCGCATAGAAGCAATTCAAGAGGAAATAGCGGGATTTTTGCTCGACCAGGTCATAGATCCCAAAGGAGAATACTATTACCCGCTAACGCCCCCATGAACCACTTCCAATTTATCGTGCTCCGAAGGCACCAATTAGCTAGGCTAATGCCACTGGCTCCGAAGGCACCAATTAGGAGAAATTGTATATATATATATACATGTGTGTATATATGTGTGAATTAATTAATGGTGGTTGTGAGACATTCGATGATATATATATATATATATTATGATCGGTCGTTCTACTAGAAATTCTATTTATATATATGCATAACATGTACAATATGTAGTATCGTAAAATACCAGCAAACGAAAAAGAATTAAATGGAAAACACAAAATTAAATGAAAAAGAAATCATAAACCCAAACCCCCCAAACATTTTAATACCGGTTGGTGACACCAACCGGTACTAAAGGGCTCCCTGCCCCCGAAGCTGCCTCGTGCCACGTGGTTGCCCTTTAGCACCGGTTCGTGCTGAACCGGTACTAAAGGGGGGGCCTTTAGTGCCTACATTTTAGCGCCGGTTACCAAACCGGCACTAAAGGGCCTTACGAACCGGTGCTATTGCCCGGTTCTGCACTAGTGTGGGTACATAGCTTCATCACTACCCCATGTTTGTGTCCAACACCAATCCTACTATTTTTTGGTCATAGCCATATTAGTGGTCCTGGCTTGATGGATGTCAAATATTTGGTACAACCTTACTTCGAGAAGGTAATAAGTGTGGCTCCTCTCTAAGCGATTGAAGCATTCGTTTTCCTAAGGGGTGGCTAGGGTTAAACCTCCCCTCCAAGCAACAATGGTGAGAACGTGGATTTGGCCCCCTCCACTTCCTGCTCTAGCGACTAGTGGTGGGGAGGAGAATTCCGGTCTCTTGGCTGCAGTTAGTAGTTTAGTTTAGAGTTTTTAGTCCTTGCAAGAGCGGCGTTTAGGTTGGTGCTTTTAGTCCTTGCAAGGGCGGCGTTCGAGTGGACCCGCGGTGCTTCTTCTTAGAGTTGGTATTCCTGGCTCCGATCCACCTCGACTCCGTCTGTCTGTACGGATTCAAGAGAGCTCCAACATACATTCCCGCTGCCCGTTGGGGCGGCAAGGCTAGGGTTTCTTGTCATGCGTGTGCAACAACGAGATCTGGTGTGAGACACTTCAGATCAATCCAAGGTTTCAACGACGACCGCGGCTCCAGGGCGCTTGTTCTTAGGGGTACGTGCATGAACACTTCCCGATTGTCCTCGATAAGGTCAAGCCGGCTTGGGTAGGAGACTGACGACAGCAGCACGTCAGCGGCTAGTTCTGGCGACAGTAGTCGTCTTTGGTGTGTTTAGGGACCATGATGCAATTTTTTTATGTTTGAGATGCTTTGTACTCCCGCTGAACTTTTATGATGCTTTTCTTAAAAAGAATAAGAGAATCTTCTTAGAGAAACTCCAATGGGGCGACCTATTTCGTCCGCGGCCGTTTGTTTGGGTCGGCGCGGACAGAAAAGGCGGCCCAATGCACCGACCCAAACGGACGCGCATCCGTTTTTCATCCGTGGGCGACCCATTCCCGGCCCATTTTTGAGCCTGATTTGCGCCGGCGCGGACACGCGACGGACGCGCGCGCGCTCGCCTACCCCTGTCCCCGGGCCTGCTGGTCTGTGGCACATTGGCCTCCCCTCTCACCCCCGGCCAACAAGCAACCCTCGCCCCGCATCCTCCGTCACCGACGCCGCCTCCACATCCGCCTAGCAACGCCGCCCCTGCCCCCAGTCGCCAGCCGCCGCCGTTTTGCCGCCGGGGAGCAAACTGGTTCCCGCCGCTGCTTCCCCCACCACACAGCCGCCTGTGACCAAGAAGACGCCTCGCCGCCCCCGCCACATCCGACCGGCACGCTCATCGGACGTCGGCAGGGCAGCTAGCTATTCTGTGGGCGCCGCGTCTCCCCTCGCCGGCCATCTCCTTCTTCGACGCCCGCAAGCTGTTCGACAGTTTGCCAAGGTACGAAAATGGACTCCTCCGACGAGTTCTTTTTCCACAATTTCCTTTGCGAATCCGACGATTCGTCGTCCGACGAGGAGGAGGAGATATTGGCTGCCGTGTTGGTCCATCACCACCTCAACAACCAGCGGCCGTTGTTCCGTGGCTCCATTCCGGGCCACCTTCCGGCGTTGAATCGTAACCGAGAGAGCGGGCATTTCCTTCTCTGGAAGGACTACTTTGATACAACAAACCCGTTATTCAAACATCACAAATTCCGCCGCCGGTTCCGTATGAGTAGGCATGTTTTCAACCGTATTATAGAGGGAGTGGTCGGCTATGATGACTACTTCGAGTGCAAAGAGGATGCCGTCGGCAAGATTGGTTTCTCCTCTTATCAGAAATGCACTGCCGCCATCCAAATGCTTGCATACGGAGTGCCCGGTGATCTCATTGACGATTACGTCCGTATGAGCGAGTCTACATGCCTAGAGTCCCTGTATAAGTTCTGCAAGGCTGTGATTGCTGTGTTTGGCCCTGAGTACTTGAGAGAGCCGACAGGTGAAGATACAGCCCGTTTGTTGGTGATGAATGCCAGCAGGGGCTTCCCGGGGATGCTTGGCAGCATAGACTGCATGCACTGGGAGTGGAAGAACTGCCCTTCTGCTTGGCAAGAGCAGTATAAGGACATGTCAGGGCTTGCACTGTCATACTAGAGGTCGTGGCGTCTCAAGATCTCTGGATCTGGCACTCTTTCTTTGAGATGGCTGGATCACACAATGATATCAACGTGCTTCAGCAGTCGCCGGTGTTTACTAGGCTTGCCGAAGGCAACCGCCCACCAGTGAACTTTACTGTCAACGGCCACAACTACGACAAAGGGTACTATTTGGATGACGGTATCTATCCTCGGTGGACCACTATTGTCAAGACAATACCCAACCCTGTCGGAGAGAAAAGGAAAAGATTTGCCCAAGAGCAAGAGAGTGCTAGAAAGGATGTCGAGCGTGTCTTTGGTGTTTTCAATCTCGATGGGGCATCGTTCGGTATCCTGCTAATACTTGAAGCACGCAGAAACTATGGGAGATGATGACTGCTTGTGTGATCATGCACAATATGATCGTAGAAGACGAGCGTCCGGAACGTCTGTACGATCAAGGCTTTCAGTTTTAGGGTGAGAATGTTGTGCCTGAGCATGGAGTAGCTGCAACATTTGAGTAGTTCACTCAGTTTCATGAAGACATGCGTGATTGGGAAACTCACGTGCAACTGCAAATAATTTGGTTGAGCATATGTGGACTCATGTTGGCAACCAATATATGTATCTTCTTTTATTTGTTTGCAAAACTATGTGAATTTTTTTTTTATTTGGCCTGTAAAACTATAATATTTATTTGGGCGGCTAAACTATTTTGCTTGTTAAATTTTCATTTCACAATTTGTTTAAATGCAAATCAATGTAAAATTAGGCGGCCAGCCGGCCACGCCTGCATATATGGGTCGGCGCGTTGGGCGCGCTGCCGACCCATATGAAAAACAGGACGGACGCCGGGCGGGCGGCCGACCCAAACAAATAAAAAGCGGACGAAATCGTCGTCCATTTGGGTCGGCCCGTTGGAGTTGCTCTTATGCCTAGCATATATATTTTTCCATCCACTTGAATAAAATCACTGGCCATAAAAATAGGTTGCCAAAGCTGTGTGTAGCACTTATTTTGTATTCCCTCCGGTCCTTTTTACTCTGCATATTAGAATTTTCTGAATTGAAACTTCAAAAAGTTTGATCGTATTTATATGAAAAAATATCAACATCTGCCATGCTAAAGTTATACAATATGAAACTTTAAGTCATGACACATCTATTGATATTGATTTCAGATTATGAATGTTGGTAATTTTTTCTATAAAGTTGGTCAAACTCTACGAAGCTTGACTTTAATCAAATCTTATATATGCAAACTAAAAAGGACCGGAATACTCGCAACACTAGTTTAGCTGGAACAAAATATTCCATTCCCCGAAAGCCAGGGAGCGCCCATTTTGCCGGCACGCCACGGCTGGCCCGCGCACCTAGCATGCCTGGAGGTGGAGGAGAGCAGACAGACAGAGAGACCACGGGCGCCTCACCGGTCAAGTCCAACCACCACTCACTCACTCCCTCACTCACTCCCAAAAGCCGGCGATCGCGGCGGATCCGACGACCCAGGCTGGGTCAAAGCCCATCCCCTCGAGATCCCCCGCCGCCCGCCCTGACCCCACGTGCCCCGGGCCCACGTGTCACCCCCCAGTCCACGCCCCCCAACCCAAAGCGACCCACCACCCGCTTTCTCCCCTTCCTATTTCCCGCTTTTACTTTCCCCACTCCATTCTTTTACCTCCCCTGTTTCCCCCTCCGACCTCGCCCGCCGCCGTCGAGCCTCCTCCTCCTCCTCCTTCTCGGGGCGGTGTCGTTTGGCCCGGCCCGGCCACCCCACGTCCCTGGATCGGGGCGCGCGCGCGCGGTTTTCTTCACCCTCCGCTCCGCTCAGGTACGGTGATCCTGATCCCGCACGCGCCAGCCCCCCCTGATTCTTTCTTTCTTTCTTTCTTTCGCGCGCGCTCCTCCGGTGCTCCGGTAGCCGTTCACCGACGGGATCCACGCCGGCCCGGCCGCTCGGGCAAATGCGGCGGCTGCTGGTCCTGCTTGCTGGGCTGCTAGTGCTCTGCCTGCCAGACGGCGGGGGATCCTTCAGAACCGATTGGTAGATCTGCGGCCATCTATTCCAATGCGGTTCTGGGGCGCCTGCACGCGCGATTCTGGTTAGGGGGGAGTGGCGTCCAGATGTGGCCGGCTCTGGATTTGTGGCGCCAGCGCAGGACAGGCTCCTGGGGATTGCTGGTGGGATTCAGTTCACCTCGCATGCACCCATCACTTCTTGGCTCGGATACTGGTCAATTCATAGTGTTTTGGTGACTGCATTATTGGTTCAGACTTCAGAGAGATAGATAGGCATCCCACTGTAGATGGATGCAGTCATGGTTGGTAGGGAAACCTAATATTATCAGCTATACATACACGCCACCTAAAGCAAACAATAAGTGCAGTTCTCTAGTAGTCTTTAAATTAAGGAGCGTCGCTCCCAAATTCATACCATCAAACTTATAACAGCAACACAGTCCATTTTGATTATTACAAAATGTCAGAACCCGAAAGTCGCCAGCCAGCACCTACTCAGGGAGACATCTTGATTGTGCAGTGTGCACTTCACTCCCTGCTCAACGCACACACCGCAAGTCCTACACTGGCATTGCATGGAACCAATGTATATGCACTTGTATCATCGATTGCTCTCCAAATGGATTTACTATGACTTGATTAGCTCCAACATTTGTTCATCTTGCAGCTGAAGAGAATCCTGCCACCACGGTTCTGTACCAAGTGGCTGGCGAGAAGCCGTGTGAGTCGCTAAACAAGTGCGAACCTTGGAATCTGGTAAAAGTTCTGTGGACCGGCAGGTCTGGTGTTGGGAACAACCTTTTGTGATCAGATAATTTGAACAAGGTACAAAATCAAATTTCCATGCACTTGTTATACTCACATAGCTGATTCATGTTAGTATTAACTGGAAAAACAAAAAAAGAAACCAGTTTTGAGCCTTCAGTAGTTCGTATCCCTTGCTATTCTCTCTTGTACCAGTTTATGCATCTATTTAGTATTTACACCTAAATTAAGTACACTATTTTTTGAAAACAATGAAAACACTGCAAACATATCTTATATTTAGTTAAAGAAAGGAAAATATCAACCCAAATTCTATCATCTCTTTCATCATGTAGCTTTGTTTCCTCGTCCTCCTGCTGACCACTGACATATCAACCCAAGTCCAAGCCGACGGGGCTCTGAATCTCTTGGCCTCTACTGTGTGTGTACCGCCACCTGCCCTTCAGCTGCTGTCGTGCTATATCTTACCACCAGCTACCGCCAACCTCTCAATCTAGCCCCATCCCCCCTGAGCACCTCTGCCTCACCTGCGCGTTACCACCATCATTGTTACCTCTTTTCCTCATTGGGACATCATGCTCCTGCTGTTTCCACCCTCTTCTGCAATCTTTGGCCATTGATTTTGAGGTATGAGCATGTTTTCATCCAGTGGTTAGTTAGTAGTTACTACCGCACTGACCTCCACATGTTTTCATCTAGATCTACCCCTGGCCTGATGGCTGGATCTGTGTTTGCGCATGCCTGCGTTTTTCACTCGCCTTTTGGGTCTATCTTCTGGGCCACCGGCACACTCGACTCTGGGTCAGAAAAATGCTGCCGAGATGTGGCTGGCTCTGGATTTGTGGTGCGATCACGGGCACAACACAAGCTCCTGGACTTTGTTGGTGGAATTCAGTTCAGATGCTCAGGACCTTTGGGTTTATTGAGCCCATCCATGGTGTTTTTCGTGACTGTATATAATTGGTTCAGATAGGTAGATAGGTAGGGAACCTACTGTGCAATACTATGAATTAGAGCTTAGTACCTAGCAAGCAAGTAGTAGTTAGTATCTGATTGGATGAAAATGTGTTCCTCAGTACCTTCTCAGGGTGCATAGACATCTGAATTGTGCACCTCCCTGCTCTGTTTACCTCACATACTACACTCACAACAGTAGCATTGCATGCAACCAATGTATATGCACTTGTATCATTGAGTTTCTCTGTGCCTTGTGTTATGAAAATTGCCTTGGCTCTCGAAATGAATTTATGACCAACATCTTATTCGTCCTGCAGCTGAAGAGAATCCTGCCCCCATTGTTCTATTTCTATAGTAAGTGTTGGCAAGGAGCCACGTGGGTCGCTGAAACGGGTCTGTGCACTCGGAAGCTGGCAAAAGTTTAGTAACGTGTGGAAGGAACTTTCTGAGACCAGAGAATTAGAAACAAAGGTATAAACTCAAATGTTCTATGCATCGTGTCGTAGTCATGTAACCTATTCATGTTAGTAACTGGTAGATACCATTTTTGCTGCCAGTTTACTGACAAATAGACACCAGTTTTGACTCTTCAAAGAAGCATGCTTCCTTCATTCCTTGCCATTCTATCTTGTACTGCCTGTTTATTTATCTATATACGCCTATACTAATTACACATTTTATATTGTAAGATAATTAGAACACTGAAGAAGTATTTTATTTAGTTAAAGAAAAGAAAAATATCAACCCAAACTCCACCATCTCTTTCTTCATGTACCTTTGTTTCCTCTTACTCCTGCTGACCACTGACCTACCAACCCAAGTCCAAACCAGCGTGGCTCTAAATCTCTTGGCCTCTAGTGTGTGCACACTATACTGCCACCTGTCCTACCGCTGGCTGCCAGCTGTATATTACCAGCAGCTACAGCCGACGCCTCAATCCAGCCCCCATGCCCTCCCTCCCCCAAACACCTCCACCACTCCTGTGAGTTGCCACCATCGCTCTTACCTCTTTTCCTCACCGTGACATCGTGCTCCTGCTGTTTCCAGTTTTCCACCCTTCCACAATCTTTGGCCATTGGGTTTTGAGGTATGGGCCTGTTTCATCCAGTGGTTAGAGCAACTCCAACGGGCCGACCCAAACGGACGGCGTTTTTGTCCGCTTTTTGTCCATTTGGGTCGGCCGCCCGCCCGCTGTCCGCCCTCTTTTAGTTTTGGGTCGGCAGTGCGCCCAACGGGCCGACCCATTTTCATGACCGCGCGCGTTTAACATCGTGCCGTCGCCCTGATTTTGACGCCCCATCACGCGGGAAAGGTTCGCGCGCGCTGGTTTTGGCGCTCCAGCGCACGGGAAAGGTTCGCGTGCGCTCCGCGGCCGGCGCTCGCTATAAAAGAAGGCGCTCCCTCCACACTCTGTCGGCCGCCCACTCTCGCCGCCTCTGCACCACCATGTCGATCCGCCGCCTACGCGCTTCGGATTTTCGCGGAGTCCGCGAGCGCCGCTCCGGCGCCTTCTCCGCCGAGATCTGGTTTCGCGAGAAACGTCTCGTCCTCGGCACCTTCGACACCGCAGAGGAGGCGGCCCGCGCGCACGACGCGGCGGCGTGGCGCCTCCTGAGGCCTCGTCGGGATATGAATTTTCCCAACGTGTCGAGCCAGCGGGCGCAGGATCTGGCGCCTCTCCCGTGGCTTTTCACCGACGAGGATCGTCGTGTCCATCGGAGGCGGCAGCGTCGCCTCGCCATCGCAGAGAAGGACGTGGAAGCCTTGGTGCTGTGGCGAGGAGGCTACCCGCAGGACATCGTCGACGAGCGCCAGTTCTATAAGCAATTGAGATCGGAGAGGGACGCGAGGAGGAGGGAGCGAGCCGCCTATCGGGAGGACAAGTGTTCGCGGAAGCAGGCAGCTCAATTGAAACTGAAGCTACAAGAAACGTCGGGTTGGGACTTTGAAGACGAGCAGCTTGCTGACGCCTACCTTCAAACGTCGGAGGAGGACATTACCGAGTCGGAGTCAGAAAACGACGAGTAGTGGTCTTTTTCTTTTATCTGTGTACACTAGAACTATCTATGTATCCATTTTAATCTGAAAAAATGGCCGGCGGCATCGGCGACGTAGCAGGCGGGCGAGTGTGTGAATCCAATGTGCCACCGACCAGCGGGCCCGGTGAGGAAAGAGGGCGAGCGCGCTTTCGTCCGTCTTGTGTCCGCGCCGACGCAAATCAGCCTAAAAAATGGGCTGGGAATGGGTCGGCAGGCGGACGAAAGCGGACGCGCGTCCGTTTGGGTCGGCGCGTTGGGCCAGCTTTTTTGTCCGCGCCGACCCAAACGGACGGCCGCGGACGAAATGGGTCGCCCCATTGGAGTTGCTCTTAGTTACTTAAATTGTGCTTACCTCCACATCTTTCATCTGGATCCAGCCCTGCCCTGATGGCCAGATCCGTGTTTGCGAATGGCTGCTTTATTCACTCGCTTTTTTGATGCACCGGTAAGATCTTTGTCAGGTACCCCCTGACATGTTGAGCTGAACTTTGGTATTCAGATGCAGACATTGTAGTCTTGCGGTGTAAGTTGATCAAGATATTACGTATGTAGTGCTGAGAAAATGTCCAATTTGAGGTGTCTCTTTCTTGGTTTGTTGTGGATCCATGATGTTTAAGTAACTATATAATTGGTTCAGGTAGACAGCCAACTGTATCTGTAGGTGCAATTATGGTTGGTGAGGATAATAACAGCTGCATTTCGGTTCCCTATTCCTGGTATGAAAATGTGGTTGACAGCACTTAGGCAGGGCGAGATCTGAACCAAAGGATCAGTTCCCCAATTGTGCACTTGATAAAATTGTGCACAGTCATGCCGCCGATTACCTGACTAGAATGGTTCCCTGCTTACTTTACCTACTGAAAGTCAAACAGTAGCATAGCAGGGAACTAATGCATAACTGTATGAATGAGTGGTTAACCTTCTGCTTTTTTATGTTATAAAACTGATGTGGCTCTCCAAATGAATTAATGGTTAATAGTTCCAATGACTTATTATGTTATTCATCTTGCAGCATATTAAGGTAGCAGCTGAAGATATTCTGCTCCTGCTACTACACATTATTTTGGTGGTCTGGTGGTCTTGATTGAGCTGTCTGTTAGATTCAGTTCATGGTGGCTGGATGAGAAGCTGAAATGCTACTGGCTGTGGAGGGAGGAGGTTTTTTCTCATCATCCGCATCAGGATACAGCCATGGCCTTGCACTTTTGTTGCTCGGCCGGAGAACTGAGGAGCAGCCTGTAAGGGCATCGTCCTGGAATCACTATCGACTAGTCGATCGGGAGGCTGGGCATGGGGGGCCACTGCCTCCAACAAAAGACGATGTTCCTGGTAAATGTGCTTCCTTCACCTGCTTTGGCTGCACACCTGCTAGGCTTGAGGGCGCATCTCCTCCGAAATTGAGCTCAAGTAACACGCGGCAGCAATTATCCAGTTCCACAATCAGGAAAGGAACAGCCAATGGTTCCTCCATAAACGGAAGCGGGAGAAAAGGCTGTCTTAAGAGTAATTCGAAAAGGGACTCGTCTGACCGCGGTTCTATTGTTAGTGACAGCGAGGAACAACCACGGGAGTCTCTGGAGGAGGTGCAAACCTTGAAAACTGGTATGGAGCGGAGGAAAGTTCACTGGACTGACACGTGTGGGAAAGAACTTTTTGAGATCAGAGAATTTGAAACAAGGTCGGTAGCTTCTCTCCCTAGTTTTTTTTTGTGCAAACTCTAATTTGTAAATCCATTTTGTTTTCACTGTCACCATACACACCAGAATACGACAGTTTTAACTCTTAGAAAGCATGTGTCACCAATAGTTTTAGGCTCTGTGGGTATTAGCATTGAATGTATACATACTGCTTGCACAGAATACTGAAGCTATGTTTTTAACAGCGACGAGGGTTTGTCGGACGACGAGGGGGAGAATGATGGCTACAAGAAATGCGAGTGCGTGATCCAGTAGATTTGTTCCTGCACAGTATCCAGTCACAATTTTGTCATGGTTGACACCACCTGTACTTTTTATTTGTCCTCGACCTTTAATCTCCCCCCCCCCCCCCCCTTCTTTCTCTCTTCCCCTTGCGTGATGTGTGTGTGTGTGTGTGTACCATATGTAGCTACCCAATTTTTGTTCTTCTCTCCCAATGGCTATGTTGGTCTTTTTCTTAATCATTACTACAACTTTTTGTTTTGCTGCTGATATATATTTGTTATATATACACCGTGGATGGAAGATGTGGCTAGTGCCTCCTACGTTGCAAGGTGCAATTCACCTTCCGTTGTTTCAGATGAGCTAGTTTGCTGTACTTTTGTTTTTACTCCCTCCGTCCGGGAATACTTGTCATCAAAATGAATAAAAGGGGATGTATCTAGATGTATTTTAGTTCTAGATACATTCATTTTTGTCTATTTTTGATGACAAGTATTTCCGGACGGAGAGAGTACTATATATAGTTCTTTTCTGTAGGGTTTAGAAACTTGGCTAGTCTCAAGTACTAATTTCTTCATCATATTCAAAACTGTTCATTTATTTTTGAAATTGTGATTTTTTTACTTAAGCACATCAAATTCAAGATTTTTTCATCCAATTAAAAAATGTTCTTGTGTTCAAAATTTGTTCATCAAATTCAAATAAAATGTTCATGAAAAAAGGAAAAATCATAAAAAATTCTTCATCAAAATACAAATTGTTCATCAAATTCAAAAAACGTTCATTTATTTTTGGCATTGTGAATTTTTAATTCGTGAACATTGTTTTTAATGCAGAAGTTTTTGTTTGAAATCGCAACCATTTAAAAAAAGCATAAAAACAAACACAGAAAAGAAAAAAGAACCGAAAAAACAATTTTTTTAGCTGGACGAAAAAACGTGAGCACCGCCCCGCACTTTGACTTTCGATGCTGGTGGGCCAACGCCTACCACGCTTCCATGGCCGGCCTACTACACTATTTGCGGTGCTTTTCTGTTGCCCGTGCAACGCTGGTTTAGTCCGCTGGGTTTTCTTTTCTGCTTTTTATGGCTGGGTTTTCAATGTTTGTTTTTCTCTTGTTTATGTACCGTTCATTACGTTTTATAAATATAATGTTCAGATGTTTTCAAAACCTACACATACCATTCAAAATAATAATGTTCACACATTAAACAAACTGTTTGTGACATCTAAAAACATGTTAGTACAATCGGAAGAAATGTTCATGGCATTTTATTTTTTCACACATTTAAAAATATGCTAATGAAAATTTCAAAAAATATTATGAAATTTAAGATTTTTCAACACGCACTTTTTGGAAAATGTTCATGACATATAAAAGGATCCTCCCTCCGTTCACTATTATCAGAATTTTTTAGTTTTTATACATGATTCAGATTTATATGGACACACTTTAGTGTGTTTGTTCACTCCATTCAGGCCATATGTAGTCTATACCAAAATTTCTGAAAAAACCATAAATTTGTAGTACAAACCATTTAAAGTTTATGCATTTTAAAACATTCATTACATTTTCTAGAAAAACATGAAATTAAAAGTTTTTGTTAAAGAAACATGCTGTTTTGCGCAATGTTTTTTCTATTTTTTGGTCCAAAACCTAGGGAAAACAACTAAAAACCGAAAAGCCAAATTTTTTAGAAAATGTCCAAAGCCGAAAACATGTAAAGAAAAATCCTGCACGTGACACGTGGTGGCGGTTGATAGTGCGCCAAGTGGCAATGCCCTGTGCCCACTGAAATTAACCCTTGAGGGGCTCCTGCAAGGGGTACCCCTCAGTTTTTTTGTTAGTTTTTTTGTTAGTTGCTCCCGTTCGACATGGATCGATTCCCCGTGGGCAGCTTGGGCCACCTTGTCAATCTATGAGATCACTCAACTCCGATGTAAGAGCCCAAGCCTAGTTCCAGCGGCGAATGGACATTTGGATCAAGATGCAGGCCCAAAAAAATTTGTGAGATCACGAACGCGGGTGTTTGGTCTATGGGGACATCTACACCTTACATGGATTTTATTAGTAATTCAATAAAAAGTCAAAAAAATCTGAAAATATTTTTGAAATAAACTTGACCTTCCATTGTACCAGTGAGAAAAAATTCAGGAAAAGAAAACCCCCTTTGACTTCTTTTCAAAAAGACAAACTTTTGATCAAAATAGTGTGAATAGTGACCTATAGTAGCGAATAAATTTTGTTTTTTCCGCTATGAAGTCAATGTTGTTTTTCTTTTCGTGAAAATTTATGTACTAGTGCAAAAGGTAGTCAAGTTTATTCTAAAAAAACTTCTAAACTTTTTTGATTTTTTGTTTAATTTTTTTTCATACAGAATGCATATACAACTAGGAACCAGACTGTATTTCCGGCGAAATCACCATCTTCCTTCCTTTATCTCAAAAGGAAAAACACCTTCCTTCGTGTCGTCTCTTTTCTTACTCAGTGATGACGATGGCAATGACAATGGCGATGGATAGGATGAGCTTTCCTTCCATAGCGCCGGAGTCGGACAATAGAATGGAAAGGCACCAATCACAATCTGTTGACATCAGATTTTGGCATGGTCAAAAACATAATTAAGAAGGCTTCAAATGGAAAAGTGCTCAAAGTGAGAAAGTTCCGTATTGTCAAAAGAAGAAACTTTGATATTTGGGCCGTAGCCATCCGATCTAATCTCTAAGGCCGAAGTTGTGTTTGAAGTACTGAGATTTTGCATTCAGAACACTATTCGGCTGATTATGCCCCCAAGATGGACTCATATGAGTGATGTTTCTACACGAGTTGTCTTCGTCTCGTCGAGACGATCGATTTCGACATAAAAATCGTCTAAATCGGAGTTCATATGCAAAAGTTAGAGCCAAAACAGTGTGCTGCATAAGTTTGCCCCGGAAGTTTCGGGCAAAACTTCCGGGGAGGTTCCGGGCTAAACCGAAAGTTTGCACGCGGTGCGCCCCGAAAACTGGAATTTTAACATTATTTTCAGATTTGTGGGGCCAATTTCGACATCAAGACGACCTCGGATGAAAACGTGATCAACTGAAGAGTTTTTCTCCATTGCAAGATCTACAACTTTGCTTTTGGGACCATTGTCATCCGAAGTAGTATGCGGCCTGCAGATTCAGTGCAAGAGGGCTACTTGACATAATTTCAGCCCGGAAGTTCCGGGTAGTCCGAGTTAGGATAACTTTTGATGATTTGGACATCATTTGAGTCCTTTTCTTGTACGGGAAGTCCATCCGCCTCATATATATGTAAGGGGTGAAGGCCGATTGAACAACACACAATCGATCTATCAATATATCATCTTTTTACCTTTACCTTTATCCCTCTCCCTTGTTCTTCTTCTTCCTCGTTCTTCGTTCGTTCTTCGTTTGCAGGGCGGCGAACCTCGAGGCCCTAGGGGTGATCAGGTCGACCTAGGGTAGCCCATAGCCGCCGCGCGCCCTGACGGGGTCCCTCCCGGGCGTGTGGGGTTTCGGGTATACAAAAGCACCCGCCGGATTGTCTTGCGTACCGCGCTTCCGGCGGGTCTCCTTCGACGTGAGCTGCGGTGCATCACCCCCGGCATCGAAGGTACACGGTGACGTGTTCGTGTGCGAACACACTTTTTGGCGACTCCGCTGGGGACAAAGCTTTGAATGGTCTCCGGCCCGTTCTTGCTACGAAGAGATCGTCATCTAGGGTTTGCAATCTACAAAGGTAATATGAATACCCAATTCCCTACTGTAGATGCAAATAATTCATATGATGTTACTAGATCGTTCAATGATTATACTCTATCGGCCAACCCTAGTTTTTTCAATAAGGCATCTAATTACGTGCATAGGCCGATTCAAAGTAATTTACATGTTTCAACTTCTTATGATACTAGTAACATACAACATATGTATTCTAACTCTCATGCATCAGCAACCCCACAAATCCATATGCCGATGAACAACATGATGGGTTCGGTTAATCAATTCGAAACACCTCATGTTAAAATTTACAATAGCATAGAAGAAAGTGTTTCACCTTTTTATTCATCGGCAACTAATTTGCAGTATGTGAATCCAACCTTGCCGATGGATGGGAGAATTGGCCATGCTACTACTAGCTATTCGGCCAGTTACTCTCAACCATCATATGCTACACCTGATGTTAGTAATTTTTCAGCACCATATGCAACTGTAGATGTTCATAATTCGGCCCCGCATCTTCATGGTCATAGCCGAATAAGTGAAAATTTTACAGGAACACATGTGCCGTCATCAGATACTGTAGCATATAATGCATACTCTACGCAATTCGAGAATTTCGGCAACACTCACGAATCATTGCCGAAAGAATCTGAAAGTATTGTGGAGCAAACCATTCCAGAAGCGCTTGTGGCTGCGTTAAAAAAGAGCTTGGCACAAAACAACAAAATGAGTGCTCTTTGCCTTGAACAATATGAAAAGGGGTTGTTTCCTGATTATGCTGCAATAAAGGCTAGAGTTTTGCAAGAAGATGAAACTACATGCATTGATAGAATTGGCGAAAGAGCATATGGTTACACAATAGTGCATACACCTCCACCTAGTACCGCAACATATTATACACCCCCTACACAATTGCAAAATTTCGGCAACACTAACACTTCATTGTCGAAAGATTCTAAAAGCATTGGGAGACAAACTAATCTAGAGCGGGCTGAGATTGAGAGGGGAGTTAAAGCTTTGCGCGATAGGGTGCAAGTACTTCGCCAAGAGAGAATTGATAGGGAATTATCTCAAAGAAAAGAAGTGTTGCCAATTGATATAACCGGTGAAAAGAATGATGATTCGGAAACTAAAAGTGCTTCGGTTGAAAAAGCCGAATCAAGTAGTAAAGATTCCGAATCCATCAAATCCAAAGAGGCAAACATTGTTGAGAAAGGGCATGGGAAGTATAGCAAGACAACCATACTTGATTTTTCTGAAGTTAATGGAACCTACTTCCTGCCCTATGAGTTTCGTGCCATAGAAATTGATGAGCTTCAAGAACAAGAACAAGTAGCCGAAGAAAGTTTGGTGGACGAAGATCTTCAAACTAATGATGCACAAAACCAAGAGAAAGATGATGACAAGGCGTTGGGGAGCTATCCGAAGACGGAGTGAGATATTCTTCAAGTCACACCATCATCATGCTCTCCCAACATATTTGAAGAGGTATGTCTAGCAATTAATTTACCTGTTTTCAGATTTGGTCATGACTTAGTTGTTCATGCATATATTAGAAAAATCTTCATAAGAAATATTGAGAGACCAATGAAGAAGGGTAATTTATTTGTTAGCAATCAGATTGTCACAAAGCATATCGGTCAACACATTGCACCATTCAGAAAGACCGATAGCGAAAAATTATTGCAGCCAAGGCCATCCCCATTGCTTTATCTAAAACTCATATCTAATTGGGTAGCTTTGCTTATTTCTTACCTGGCTTACACTTGGTCTCAATTGAGACATGTATGTTCTAACTATTTTCGTTTTAGAAATTTAAAGCCAAGGTTAAAATCCTCTGAGAAAACCGATGCCAGTATAGTTTCTTATCCAAAGACATCGGAGATAGAGTGCAAAACACAATGCATAGCCGAATGGAGTGATGCAAAATCTGAACCATTCGTTTGCTTAACTCCAAAGCCGTTCTCACAACAAGATCGGCTAGAGAATAAAATTTTTACCTTCAATTCAAGCATGTGTGATCAAATATTTAATTTGTTGTTGAGAAATAATTATATTAGAATTCTTGATCACCATGTTGAGCCATCTGTCCAGGGACGAATGTATTGTAAGTTGCATGATTCGTCCAAGCATAATTTTGAGGATTGCAACATGTTTCGTCAAATAGTTAAATCAGCCATTGATAAAGGACGATTGGAATTTGTTGAGACACCAATAGATGACCAGTCTATTCCGATTGGTCCCGATGGCAGAAAGTTTTTGCATCGGCTAATTCAAGCCGATCCATCTAAAGAGAAGGTAAAAACTGCAGGTGATGGGATCAAGCTTTTAAGTAAAGAAGTAGTTGAAGATCACAATGAACATGAACTTGAGGGTGAGAATTCCATCGAAGCTACAATGAAGACGCTAAGGACTGGGGGGCAACAAGGAAATCCAATGATCGATGAAAGCAAACCAAAAGAAAACAAAGGCCAAAATAAGCGCAAGTGTAAGAGATCAAAAATCACCTTCGCTGAACTATTGGATAAATATCGAAAGGAGAGTGGAGAGAAGAATGCTTATCGACCAAATCATGCAAAGAAACCAAGATCACCCCCAAGGCGCAAATATGAGGATCGGTATTGGCAAAGTGATCATTTTAATGCAACATATTCATATCCTTATTTTGGAACGCCAGTGCCAATGCCGTGGATGCTTCCCTATGCTCATGTAGATCCATATCCATCATGGGACAGGTATGATACAAGGGCACACTCTCCATCTTATTTTAGACCATCTAACCAATATTATGCATCTCCGAGAAGATCAACATTTGAACAATCATATGTTAAAGACCGTTTCAATCATAAGGAATTGGTCCGGAGCTCAAAGAAGAAGAAAGAGGTGGTCAAACAAGTGTACCGTGTTAAAAGAGATGGTCGTAAGAGTGCAACTTCAGATTTGATCTCAAATGAAAAAGAGCCAATTAACGTGTTGACATTGGCTACTAAAGGCATTGAGACGAAGCAACCAATTATCAAGAGTCAAAGTGCCAAATCTGAAGAAAAGAAGTTGACAGTGCACAAGGTAAAACAAGAATTGCCATTGCTTCAAACAAAATCACAGCCGGGGTGTCCACTCGGCTTATCGTATTGGCGAAAGAAGGAATTACAAAAACTTAGTGCACAAGAGATGAAAAGGAAGAACATGGCATGAGTTCCCAAGAGGAGCAGTCAAAATAAAAATGATGTGCAACCTTCTATTGCAACAAGTGTTATAAAAGTGAAGAAAGAGAAGGATGGAAACCAGAAACAATTAAGCCGAAGGTTTGCATCACCCCATCAAAATATTCGGTCAGCACATCATCCATGTTTTTCAACCATACCATTGATGCCTTTGCCATGGAATTCATCATCAGGTATGATAAATTACCCTCACTAGATTTATTTTGATCCATGGAAGCGACATAATTTTCTGCATCATGAGAGGGTATTACCAAATCTCTATACAATTTATTAGCTACATTTTTTTCTTGCTAATCCAAAGGGCCTAAATATTTGATTGCTATTTCATTTGTTTATTTCGGCTATACATGATTTGGTGAATGAATTCTACATGGACCTCATGGTAATGGCCGATACTTATCTACCGCCCTAAGAATATATGTAAGAATGGCCGGTGTGGTACTCTAACACCGTCCTTAGTTTGAGTAGAGATTGAGATAAGTGCTTGCAAAGGAATTTGTCAAATTGATGCCATTGAGGATATTATGCATAGAACAATTCATCAAAATTACAAAGTGAACTTATGTTTTGATTGGGTGTGCTTTGGCTTGTTAGTTTTCAGAACTTATGTAAGGCCAAATCATGGTTGATTTTATTATTGAGCATCATATCGACGTCATGCATAATATTGTTTTTAGTTTGATCTCTCTAGTACCATGGAGATTATATATTGATGGTTAAATTTCTAACAATGGCCAAGGTGTTGGTGTTGTTTATTTATCTCCATATGAAGCTATTTTGTGAAGCCTCATGCCGCTTAAAATATTTTTGCACAATGATCAAAGCCGAATATGCATTGTTATTCGGATTGGAGCTTTTCCTTGCTATAGGTGCTATACATATTGAGGCTTCCGGTGATTCGTTATTAGTAGTGCAACAAATATCCAAGGTTATCAATATTTTGATGAATCACTTATAGTTTATCTTTTGGTATGTCTAGATGCAAGATTTACCTTGGGTTGCTTTAAAATTATTCATATATCTAGACATGACAATTCGAAAGAGTTGGCACAGCAAGCATCCGACTACTATGTTAACCATGGTGTATTGCATTTCTATCAATAACCGATGCTAGGTCTTGTCAACATAGGTAAGGCCGAATCGAAGCCCACCGCTTCGGCCACTAATGAAACTTTTATGCAGACAAAGTAATGATTGGAGGAAGTTCATTCTTGGTTATCTACAAAATCCTAGCGAAAGGGTGAACAATTGTAACATCCCAAATTTTCAATTTGGAATGTTATACATTAGAGCATCATGCATATCATATTTTATTTTGCATTTTGGTTGATCCTAGAAATTCTACGCAACTCAATGACCCACGGAGAGAGTTGGGGATTTCGTTATTTTCATATTTGAGTTTTCTCAAATTTTGAGAATAGGATCGTTTGATTTTATTTATTTTATCATCAATTATTTCTATTACAAAAATATGAGAGAGGGAATAAAATGACTTTCCCAAAATAAAGAAATATTGAGGATTTAATAATAAAATCAAATAAGATTTTATTTTGGAGTTTTTCGGTGTTTTATTTGAATTTAGGAAAAATGTGCGTATTTCAAAATTGCATTTAGGGACCAAATAAATGTTCACCTTGTGTGGCTTGATTTTAGAAGCCCGTGAAAATTTATTTCGGAATTTTTGGAGTCCGTTTAGTATTTCTTTTTATTTTTCTTCCGAGCGGAATAATTAAAAAAAAGAACCGACTTCGGGCCGTACCCGAGCGGGACACAGCCCGAGGGCAGCCTTTAAATAGCGCCGCCCCGAGCCGCCCCAGCCCATCAGCCCCGCCTCGATCCGTGTGCGTCGCCAGAGCCGCCGCCGCCGACGATCCCGCCGCCCGAGGTTCGTCGCGCCTCGTTTTCCGTGCCGAAAAAAGCAAAAAAAAGAAAAAAAATTCGACGTTCGTCATTTTTCTTTTTCTCGAATTAAATTCACGATTTTTCTGATCGCGATTCCTGATCCGATTTTTGTTTTAGTTTAACTTTTCGCTCATTTATCGGAATCAGGCGATTCAAGCGCCTAGGGATTCGTCTCAAAACCCTCTATCCGTTTAACCAACTTAAACAAGTTTTTGTTACTGTAAAATTTGCCCTAGATCCAGATTAGTAGAACGAAGTTGTTTTCTTTCGTAGTTTAATTTTCGTTGCTTCGTTCGATTTGATTCTTTTTGCCAACCGGAGTTCTTAAGTTGAACTTTCTGGTTAGATCTCTTATTTGAGTTTTACCTGTGCATTAGATGAGTACTTATTGTATGCTTGTTTGTTTGTCTGCGATAGAATACCCGGAGTGCGCCGCCTGTTACTTCGAATCGTTAGGTTTTGCGGATCACCAGCAAGGCAAGTAACACTTTGATCATACCTTTTCTACTACCCAGTTTTATTGCATTAGATCAATCCTCACACATTGCATGATTAGGATCTAATTAAATTGTGGGATGGGAAGTAGATGAGGTAGTACCTATTACCTGTTATTATCAAACCTTTGGGAGTTACTTCTATGTTTGCTTATTATGCCATGCTATGCTAGTAGACGTTGATTGGGTGAGTGATATCCATGACAGATGTGAGATTGTTAATTTAATGGTTTATCTAAGGTGGCAACTTAAGCACACATCTGGGTGGATTGAGGCACCTGGGTATTCCAGGACTTGCCTGTTTTCTTTTGGACCGCCACCCAGGCTCAAAGGGATCATGAGATTTTTCATGCTAGAAACTTCCGTGTGCAGCCACAAGCTATTATGGGCTCTAGCATAGTTGACTAACTCATGCGGACTCTTACAGTGGTAGACTAGCAGATGTAGGGGATGTAGGTGGTGGTAAGGTGCTAGCGCTTCTGAAAGACTATGTCTCGGTCATCCGTCTTCTCAAACACCATGTAGTGCGAGAAACCAAACGGAGGCGATCGAGTCTTGTGGGGAAAAGTGCGCAAACCTCTACAGAGTGTAATAAACTAATCATGGTTAGCCGTGTCCCCGGTTATGGACATCTTGAGTATCTAGTACTTGGATTTTCATGTGAATCTCAACATGTTACTCTAAATTAATTTTGTTGGGCTTTGTTTAAAGATGATGCTTAATTGGGATTGAGAATGCTGTCAACCATTCTCAATGTTTAACAACCACCATGATAGTTAAATAAATTTATTCCTTTGAAGTAGGGAAAAATTGGCTTTACGCAAAACTATAACAATAGAGCTTTCCACCAGCCAAATATGCATATAGTATAGCTGTTTCATTCCATTACTCTCTATGTGTTACCTTGCCAGCATATTCCATGTGCTGACCCGTTTTCGGGCTGCAATGTTAATGTTGCAGACTTTTCAAACGGCGATTAAGGAGTTTTTAGGTCATGGTCCTATACTCAGTGATGCCGTTGGAGTTGATGGACTCACTTATCTTCCAAGCCTTCCGCTGTTATCATTATTAGATGGCCTTAAGCCATACTTATTGTCATAAGTTCTCTTTTGAGACACTCGATGTAATAAGTGTGTGATTGCTACTCTGTTATACATCCTCCGAGTACTGTGTGGTGTCAGCATTACTGATCCAGGGATGACACCGGAGCACAGAGATCAGACTGTTTGAGGTCTGGTCACTATAGAGATGGTATCAGAGCACACACTGACTGTAGGACACGACCACTAAGCACAAGACCTAGATCACTATTCACTCTCTTCTCTTCTGACCTCTCATATTTTCTACTCTTTAGGATGGCGGATGCAAGGAACAAGTTCACATAACCAGATGAAGATACACCCTTTGGACGACACTTGAAGGAAGTCACTAGATACCTGAACATAGGAGTACCAAGTTTCACAGGAACCTACAACGCCACTTTACCTGAAGAAGAGCGCTAGATGATTCAAGTTCAAGTTCCAGGAAGGACGTTCATGCCAGTCACTAAGCCCATAGAGTTTTCTTTTGATGCACCAACTTGGAGTCTAGGAAAGAGCATGGTAGCTCACATTGCCATGGGACGCATTGGAGAAGTCTACCGCAAGGATCTCAAGGATACTATCTACCAGATTTGTGGGCGCCGAGATGAACACTGGGAGATGATCAGCACCAGGAAGGATAGATCAATTGCAGCTTTTATCCAGGAGCTAAACTAGCACATTCGACGACAGGAGAACCAGATGTGCGCCGACATGATAGACCTGAAGAAGGCAAAGACTAGAATCAAGGAACTGGAGGAAGAACTCAAGGCTACACGTGAAGATTATGAAGAGGAAATTGAAGTATTGGTGGAGAAGAATGACGACCTAATCAAGAAGATTGGAATATTAATGGGAGACCCTACACCAGTGGATGAAGACGAAGAACCCAAGGAAATTAGCCCGGAAGACTACATCATCATCGACGGCACCGACTCGGAAGCAGATAGTAGCGATGATGACTATGTTGATGAAGCTGGAGCAGATATCATGGAGTCTGCAATCGAAGAATATTTCTAGTAGACCACCTCATCAGTAGTAGTAGTCCACCATGTAAACATAGTAGTCCGAGCACTTTTGCGATAGTTAGATCGATTGTATGCCTTTGTTTGATTGATTGAAGTGAATTGTTTGCTTTTGCCTCATGTGCATATGGGTAGTGTTTTCTCTTTAGACCCCCTCTATTCTTATATCTCATCTTTTCTAAAAACCCTCAGATGCCTCCAACCCAAGCTCTTAGGTCACCCATGTTAGTAACCTCGCCCGGAGCAGAATATGTGGCTAGTCTATGGTGTGATCGGTTACCATTAAGGATTGGTAACTATGTTTTTCCCTCAGACCTAATAGTATTGGAATCTCAAGGATTGGATGTGATATTAGGCATGGATTGGTTATCAAAGTATGAAGGGAATATTGAGTGTGCTAGTAAGTCAATTTTTCTTACCACCCCAGAAGGGAGAAGGATCAAGTATGTATCCCGGCATGTGCCAAAGAGGACTCAAGTAAATTGCCTAACAGGAGTTGTGCAGGCGGAAGTACCAGTGGTAAGGGTTTTCCCTGATGTATTTCCAGAGGAGTTGCCAGGCATGCCACCGGATAGAGATATTGAGTTTTTGATTGAGCTACTGCCAGGGACAGGGCCAATATCACTAGTAGAAAAAGGGTCAAATGTGAAACACATTAGTGCCGGTTTGAATTTGAGCCGGCACTAATGTGACCATTAGTGCCGGTTCCAACGGCTAGGCGGGCGTGTTGGGTAACGTAGTAATTTCAAAAAAATTCCTACGCACACGCAAGATCATGGTGATGTATAGCAACGGGAGGGGAGAGTGTGATCTATGTACCCTTGTAGATTGACAGCGGAAGAGTTAGCACAACGCGGTTGATGTAGTCGTACGTCTTCACGGCCCGACCGATCAAGCACCGAAACTACGGCACCTCCGAGTTCTAGCACACGTTCAGCTCGATGACGATCCCCGGACTCTGATCCAGCAAAGTGTCGGGGAAGAGTTCTGTCAGCACGACGGCGTGGTGACGATCTTGATGTACTACCGTCGCAGGGCTTCGCCTAAGCACCGCTACAATATTATCGAGGATTATGGTGGAAGGGGGCATCGCACACGGCTAAGAATATGATCACGTGGATCAACTTGTGTGTCTAGGGGTGCCCCCTGCCCCCGTATATAAAGGATCAAGGGGGGGGGGTGCGGCCGGCCAGGAGGAGGGCGCGCCAGGAGGAGTCCTACTCCCACCGGGAGTAGGATTCCCCCCTTTCCTAGTTGGAATAGGATTCGGGAGGGGGAAAGAGGAGAGAGAGAAGGAAGGGGGGGGGGCGCCGCCCCCCTCTCCTTGTCCTATTCGGACTAGGGGGGAGGGGCGCGCGGCCCAGCCCTGGCCACCTCTCCTCTCTTCCACTAAAACCCACTAAGGCCCATATACCTCCCGGGGGGTTCCGGTAACCTCCCGGTACTCCGGTAAAATCCCGATTTCATGTGGAACACTTCCGATATCCAAATATAGGCTTCCAATATATCAATCATTATGTCTCGACCATTTCGAGACTCCTCTTCATGTCCGTGATCACATCCGGTACTCCGAACAAATCTTCGGTACATCAAAATGCATAAACTCATAATATAACTGTCATCGAAACGTTAAGCGTGCGGACCCTACGGGTTCGAGAACAATGTAGACATGACCGAGACACGTCTCCGGTCAATAACCAATAGCGGAACCTGGATGCTCATATTGGCTCCCACATATTCTACGAAGATCTTTATCGGTCAGACCGCATAACAACATACGTTGTTCCCTTTGTCATCGGTATGTTACTTGCCCGAGATTCGATCGTCGGTATCTCAATACCTAGTTCAATCTCGTTACCGGCAAGTCCCTTTACTCGTTTCGTAATACATCATCTCGCAACTAACTCATTAGTTGCAATGCTTGCAAGGCTTATGTGATGTGCATTACCGAGAGGGCCCAGAGATACCTCTCCGACAATCGGAGTGACAAATCCTAATCTCGAAATATGCCAACCCAACATGTACCTTTGGAGACACCTGTAGAGCTCCTTTATAATCACCCAGTTACATTGTGACGTTTGGTAGCACACAAAGTGTTCCTCCGGTAAACGGGAGTTGCATAATCTCATAGTCATAGGAACATGTATAAGTCATGAAGAAAGCAATAGCAACATACTAAACGATCTGGTGCTAAGCTAATGGAATGGGTCATGTCAATCACATCATTCTCCTAATGATGTGATCCCATTAATCAAATGACAACATATGTCTATGGTTAGGAAACATTACCATCTTTGATTAACGAGCTAGTCAAGTAGAGGCATACTAGTGACGTTTGGTTTGTCTATGTATTCACACAAGTATTATGTTTCCAGATAATACAATTCTAGCATGAATAATAAACATTTATCATGATATAAGGAAATAAAATAATAACATTATTATTGCCTCTAGGGCATATTTCCTCCAGTCTCGCACTTGCACTAGAGTCAATAATCTAGATTACACAGTAATGATTCTAACACCCATGGAGCTTTGGTGCTGATCATGTTTTGCTCGTGGAAGAGGCTTAGTCAACGGGTCTGCTATGTTCAGATCCGTATGTATCTTGCAAATCTCTATGTCTCCCACCTGGACTAGATACCGGATGGAATTGAAGCGTCTCTTGATGTGCTTGGTTCTCTTGTGAAATCTGGATTCCTTTGCCAAGGCAATTGCACCAGTATTGTCACAAAAGATTTTCATTGGACCCGATGCACTAGGTATGACACCTAGATCGGATATGAACTCCTTCATCCAGACTCCTTCGTTTGCTGCTTCCGAAGCAGCTATGTACTCCGCTTCACATGTAGATCCCGCCACAACACTTTGTTTAGAACTGTACCAACTGACAGCTCCACCGTTTAATGTAAACACGTATCTGGTTTGCGATTTAGAATCGTCCGGATCAGTGTCAAATCTTGCATCAACGTAACCATTTACGATGAGCTCTTTGTCACCTCCATATATGAGAAACATATCCTTAGTCCTTTTCAGGTATTTCAGGATGTTCTTGACCGCTGTCTAGTGATCCACTCCTGGATTACTTTGGTACCTCCCTGCTAGACTTATAGCAAGACACACATTAGGTCTGGTACACAACATTGCATACATGATAGAGCCTATGGCTGAAGCATAGGGAACATCTTTAATTTTCTCTCTATCTTCTGCATTGGTCGGGGATTGAGTCTTACTCAATTTCACACCTTGTAACACAGGCAAGAATCCTTTATTTGCTTGATCCATTTTGAATTTCTTCAAAACTTTGTCAAGGTATGTGCTTTGTGAAAGTCCAATTAAGCGTCTTGACCTATCTCTATAGATCTTAATGCCCAATATGTAAGCAGCTTCACCGAGGTCTTTCATTGAAAAACTCTTATTCAAGTATCCTTTTATGCTATCGAGAAATTCTATATCATTTCCGATTAGCAATATGTCATCTACATATAATATCAGAAATGCTACAGAGCTCCCACTCACTTTCTTGTAAATACAGGCTTCTCCAAAAGTCTGTACAAAACCAAATGCTTTGATCACACTATCAAAGCGTTTATTCCAACTCCGAGAGGCTTGCACCAGTCCATAAATGGATCGCTGGAGCTTGCACACTTTGTTAGCTCCCTTTGGATCGACAAAACCTTCCGGCTGCATCATATACAACTCTTCTTACATAAATCCATTCAGGAATGCAGTTTTGACATCCATTTGCCAAATTTCATAATCATAAAATGCGGCAATTGCTAACATGATTCGGACAGACTTAAGCATCGCTACGGGTGAGAAGGTCTCATCATAGTCAATCCCTTGAACTTGTCGAAAACCTTTTGCGACAAGTCGAGCTTTGTAGACAGTAACATTACCATCAGCGTCAGTCTTCTTCTTGAAGATCCATTTATTCTCAATTGCTTGCCGATCATTGGGCAAGTCAACCAAATTCCATACTTTGTTCTCATACATGGATCCCATCTCAGATTTCATGGCTTCAAGCCATTTTGCGAAATCTGGGCTCACCATCGCTTCTTCATAGTTCGTAGCTTCATCATGATCTAGTAGCATGACTTCCAGAACAGGATTACCGTACCACTCTGGCGCGGATCTTACTCTGGTTGATCTACGAGGTTCAGTAGTATCTTGTTCTGAAGTTTCATGATCATTATCATTAGCTTCCTCACTAATTGGTGTAGGTGTCACAGAAACAGGTTTCTGTGATGTACTACTTTCCAATAAGGGAGCAGGTACAGTTACCCCGTCAAGTTATACTTTCCTCCCACTCACTTCTTTCGAGAGAAACTCCTTCTCTAGAAAGTTTCCGAATTTAGCAACAAAAGTCTTGCCTTCGGATCTGTGATAGAAGGTGTATCCAATAGTTTCCTTTGGATATCCTATGAAGACACATTTCTCCGATTTGGGTTCGAGCTTATCAGGTTGAAGTTTTTTCACATAAGCATCGCAGCCCCAAACTTTCAGAAACGACAACTTTGGTTTCTTGCCAAACCACAGTTCATATGGCATCGTCTCAACGGATTTTGATGGTGCCCTATTTAACGTGAATGCGGCCGTCTCTAGAGCATATCCCCAAAACAATAGCGGTAAATCAGTAAGAGACATCATAGATCGTACCATATCTAGTAAAGTATGATTACAACGTTCGGACACACCATTACGCTGTGGTGTTCCGGGTGGTGTGAGTTGCGAAACTATTCCACATTGTTTTAAATGTACACCAAACTCGTAACTCAAATATTCTCCTCCACGATCAGATCGTAGGAATTTTATTTTCTTGTTACGATGATTTTCAACTTCACTCTGAAATTCTTTGAACTTTTCAAATGTTTCAGATTTATGTTTCATTAAGTAGATATACCCATATCTGCTTAAGTCATCTGTGAAGGTGAGAAAATAACGATATCCGCCACGAGCCTCAACATTCATCGGACCACATACATCTGTATGTATGATTTCCAATAAATCTGTTGCTCTCTCCATAGTACCGGAGAACGGTGTTTTTGTCATCTTACCCATCAGGCACGGTTCGCAAGTACCAAGTGACTCATAATCAAGTGGTTCCAAAAGCCCATCAGTATGGAGTTTCTTCATGCGCTTTATACCGATATGACCCAAACGGCAGTGCCACAAATAAGTTGCACTATCATTATCAACTCTGCATCTTTTGGTTTCAACACTATGAATATGTGTGTCACTACTATCGAGATTTAATAAAAATAGACCACTCTTTAAGGGTGCATGACCATAAAAGATATTACTCATGTAAATAGAACAACCATTATTCTCTGATTTAAATGAATAACCGTCTCGCATCAAACAAGATCCAGATATAATGTGAAGGAAATATGCCCTAGGGGCAATAATAAAGTTATTATTTATTTCCTTATAATCATGATAAATGTTTATTATTCATGCTAGAATTGTATTAACCGGAAACATAATACATGTGTGAATACATAGACAAACAAAGTGTCACTAGTATGCCTCTACTTGACTAGCTTGTTAAGCAAAGATGGTTATGTTTCCTGACCATGAACAATGAGTTGTTATTTGATTAACGAGGTCACATCATTAGTTGAATGATCTGATTGACATGACCCATTCCATTAGCTTAGCACCCGATCATTTAGTATGTTGCTATTGCTTTCTTCATGACTTATACATGTTCCTATGACTTTGAGATTATGCAACTCCCGTTTGCCGGAGGAACACTTTGTGTGCTACCAAACGTCACAATGTAACTGGGTGATTATAAAGGAGCATTACAGGTGTCTCCAAAGATAGATGTCGGGTTGGCGTATTTTGAGATTAGGATTTGTCACTCTGATTGTCGGAGAGGTATCTCTGGGCCCTCTCGGTAATACACATCACATAAGCCTTGCAAGCATTACAACTAATATGTTAGTTGTGAGATGATATATTACGGAACGAGTAAAGAGACTTGCCGGTAACGAGATTGAACTAGGTATTGGATACCGACGATCGAATCTCGGGCAAGTAACATACCGATGACAAAGGGAACAAGGTATGTTGTTATGCGGTCTGACCGATAAAGATCTTCGTAGAATATGTAGGAGCCAATATGGGCATCCAGGTCCCGCTATTGGTTATTGACCAGAGACGTGTCTCGGTCATGTCTACATTGTTCTCGAACCCGTAGGGTCCGCACGCTTAAGGTTACGATGACAGTTACATTATGAGTTTATGCATTTTGATGTACCGAAGGTTGTTCGGAGTCCCGGATGTGATCACGGACATGACGAGGAGTCTCGAAATGGTCGAGACGTGAAGATTGATATATTGGAAGCCTATGTTTGGACATCGGAAGTGTTCCGGGTGAAATCGGGATTTTATCGGGTTACCGGGAGGTTACCGGAACCCCCCGGGAGCCATATGGGCCTTCATGGGCCTTAGTGGAAAGGAGAAAGGGGCAGCCCAAGGGGGCTGCGCACCTCCCCCCTCCCCTAGTCCTATTAGGACTAGGAGAGGTGGCCGGCCACCCCTCTCCCCCTTTCCCCCTTGGGAATCCTAGTTGGAATAGGATTGGGGGGGAAGTCCTACTCCCGGAAGGAGTAGGACTCCTCCTGCGCCCTCTCCCCTGGCCGGCGCCCCCCTCCCCCCTTGGCTCCTTTATATACTGAGGTAGAGGCACCCCTAGAAGACACAAGTTGATCCACGTGATCTATTCCTTAGCCGTGTGCGGTGCCCCCTGCCACCATATACCTCGATAATACCGTAGCGGAGTTTAGGCGAAGCCCTGCTGCTTTAGTTCATCAAGATCGTCACCACGCCGTCATGCTGACGAAACTCTACCCCGACACTTTGCTGGATCGGAGTCCGGGGATCGTCATCGAGCTGAACGTGTGCTCGAACTCGGAGGTGCCGTAGTTTCGGTGCTTGATCGGTTGGATCGTGAAGACGTACGACTACTTCATCTACGTCGTGTTATCGCTTCCGCAGTCGGTCTGCGTTGGGTACGTAGACAATACTCTCCCCCTCGTTGCTATGCATCACATGATCTTGCGTGTGCGTAGGAATTTTTTTGAAATTACTATGAAACCCAACAGTGGCATCCGAGCCTAGGTTATTTATGTTGATGTTATATGCACGAGTAGAACACAAGTGAGTTGTGGACGATACAAGTCATACTGCCTACCAGCATGTCATACTTTGGTTCAGCGGTATTGTTGGACGAGACGACCCGGACCAACCTTACGCGTACGCTTACGCGAGACCGGTTCCCTCGACGTGCTTTGCACATAGATGGCTTGCGGGCGACTGTCTCTCCAACTTTAGTTGAACCAAGTATGGCTACGCCCGGTCCTTGCGAAGGTTAAAACGGAGTCTATTTGACAAACTATCGTTGTGGTTTTTGATGCGTAGGTGAGATTGGTTCTTACTTAAGCCCGTAGCAGCCACGTAAAACATGCAATAACAAAGTAGAGGACGTCTAACTTGTTTTTGCAGGGCATGTTGTGATGTGATATGGTCAAGGCATGATGCTGAATTCTATTGTATGAGATGATCATGTTTTGTAACCGAGTTATCGGCAACTGGCAGGAGCCATATGGTTGTCTCTTTATTGTATGCAATGCAATCGCGATGTAATGCTTTACTTTATTACTAAACGGTAGTGATAGTCGTGGAAGCATAAGATTGGCGAGACGACAACGATGCTACGATGGAGATCAAGGTGTCGCGCCGGTGACGATGGTGATCATGACGGTGCTTCGGAGATGGAGATCACAAGCACAAGATGATGATGGCCATATCATATCACTTATATTTATTGCATGTGATGTTTATCTTTTTATGCATCTTATTTTGCTTAGTTTGATGGTAGCATTTTAAGATGATCTCTCACTAATTATCAAGAAGTGTTCTCCCTGAGTATGCACCGTTGCCAAAGTTCATCGTGCCCAGACACCACGTGATGATCGGGTGTGATAAGCTCTACGTCCATCTACAATGGGTGCAAGCCAGTTTTGCACACGCGGAATACTCAGGTTAAACTTGACGAGCCTAGCATATGCAGATATGGCCTCGGAACACGGAGACCGAAAGGTCGAGCGTGAATCATATAGTAGATATGATCAACATAAACGATGTTCACCATTGAAAACTACTCCATCTCACGTGATGATCGGTTATGGTTTAGTTGATTTGGATCACGTGATCACTTAGAGGATTAGAGGGATGTCTATCTAAGTGGGAGTTCTTAAGTAATCTGATTAATTGAACTTAAATTTATCATCAACTTAGTCCTGGTAGTATTTTGCAAATTATGTTGTAGATCAATAGCTTGCGTTGTTGCTTTCATATGTTTATTTTGATATGTTCCTAGAGAAAAATTGTGTTGAAAGATGTTAGTAGCAATGATGCGGATTGGATCCATGATCTGAGGTTTATCCTCATTGCTGAACAGAAGAATTATGTCCTTGATGCACCGCTAGGTGACAGACCTATTGCAGGAGCAGATGCAGACGTTATGAACATTTGGCTAGATCAATATGATGACTACTTGATAGTTTAGTGCACCATGCTTAAACGGCTTAGAATCGGGACTTCAAAGACGTTTTGAACATCATGGACCATATGAGATGTTCCAGGAATTGAAGTTAATATTTCAAGCAAATACCCGAGTTGAGAGATATGAAGTCTCCAACAAGTTCTATAGCTAAAAGATGGAGGAGAATCGCTCAACTAGTGAGCATGTGCCCAGATTGTCTGAGTACTACAATCGCTTGAGTCAAGTGGGAGTTAATCTTCCAGATAAGATAGTGATTGACAGAATTCTCTAGTCACCATCACCAAGTTAGTAAAACTTCGTGATGAACTATGATATGCAAGGGATAACGGAAACGAATCCTGAGCTTTTCATGATGATGAAATTGATGAAGGTAGAAATCAAGAAAGAACATCAAGTGTTGATGGTTGACAAGATCACTAGTTTCAAGAAAAGGGCAAAGGGAAGAAGGGGAACTTCAAGAAGAACGGCAAGCAAGTTGCTGCTCAAGTGAAGAAGCCCAAGTCTGGTCCTAAGCCTGAGACTAAGTGCTTCTACTACAAAGGGACTGGTCACTGGAAGCGGAACTACCCCAAGTGATTGGCAGATAAAGAGGATGGCAAAGTGAACATAAGTATATTTGATATACATATTATTGATGTGTACTTTACTAGTGTTTATAGCAACCGCTCAGTATTTGATACTAGTTCAGTTGCTAAGATTAGTAACTCGAAACGGGAGTTGCAGAATAAACAGAGACTAGTTAAGGGTGAAGTGACGATGTGTGTTGGAAGTGGTTCCAAGATTGATATGATCATCATCGCACACTCCCCTATACTTTCGGGATTAGTGTTGAACCTAAATAAGTGTTATTTGGTTTTTGCGTTGAGCATGAATATGATTTGATCATGTTTATTGCAATACGGTTATTCATTAAAATCAGAGAATAATTGTTGTTCTGTTTACATGAATAAAACCTTCGATGGTCATACACCCAATGAAACAAGTTCATTGGATCTCGATCGTAGTGATACACATATTCATAATATTGAAACCAAAAGATGCGAAGTTAATAATGATAGTGCAACTTATTTGTAGCACTGCCGTTTAGGTCATATTGGTATAAAGCGCATGAAGAAACTCCATGCTGATGGGATTTTGGAATCACTTGATTATGAATCACTTGATGCTTGCGAACCATGGCTCATGGGCAAGATGACTAAGACTCCGTTCTCCGGAGCGAGCAACTGACTTATTGGAAATAATACATACTGATGTATGCAGTCCGATGAGTGTTAAGGCTCACGGCAAGTATCGTTATTTTCTGAACTTCACAGATGATTTGAGCAGATCTGGGTATATCTACTTGATGAAACATAAGTCTGAAACATTTGAAAAGTTCAAAAGAATTTCAGAGTGAAGTGGAAAATCATTGTGACAAGAAAATAAAGTTTCTACGATCTGATCGCGGAGACAAATATTTGAGTTACGAGTTTGGTCTTCAATTAAAACAATGTGGAATAGTTTCACTACTCACGCCACCAGGAACACCATAGTGTAATGGTGTGTCCGAACGTCATAATCGTACTTTATTGGATATAGTGCAATCTATGATGTCTCTTACCGATCTAACACTATCGTTTTGGGGTTATGCATTAGAGACAACTGCATTCACGTTAAATAGGGCACCATCTAAATCCGTTGAGACGACACCATGTGAACTATGGTTTGGCATGAAACCTAAGCTGTCGTTTCTTAAAAGTTTGGGGTTGCGATGCTTATATGAAAAAGTTTCATCCTGATAAGCTCAAACTCAAATCGAAGAAGTGCGTCTTCATAGGATATCCAAAGGAAACTATTGGATACACCTTCTATCACAGATCCGAAGGCAAGACTTTTGTTGCTAAATTCGGAAACTTTCTGGAGAAGGAGTTTCTCTCGAAAGAAGTGAGTGGGAGGAAAGTAGAACTTGACGAGGTAACTGTACCTGCTCCCTTACTGGAAAGTAGTACATCACAGAAAACTGTTTCAGTGACACCTACACCAGTTAGTGAGGAAGCTAATGATAATGATCATGAAACTTCAGATCAAGATACTACTGAACCTCGTAGATCAACCAGAGTAAGATCTGCACCAGAGTGGTACGGTAATCCTGTTCTGGAAGTCATGCTACTAGATCATGATGAACCTACGAACTATGAAGAAGCGATGGTGAGCCCAGATTCCGCAAAGTGGCTTCAAACCATGAAATCTGAGATGGGATCCATGTATGAGAACAAAGTATGGACTTTGGTTGACTTGCCCGATGATCGGCAAGCAATTAAGAATAAATGGATCTTCAAGAGGAAGATGGACGCTGATAGTAGTGTTACTATCTACAAAGCTAGAATTGTCGCAAGAGGTTTTCGACAAGTTCAAGGTGTTGACTACGATGAGAGTTTCTCACTCGTATCTATGCTTAAGTCTGTCTGAATCATGTTAGCAATTGCCGCATTTTATGAAATCTGGCAAATGGATAAACAAAACTACATTCCTTAATGGATTTACTAAAGAAGAGTTGTATACGACGCAACCAGAAGGTTTTTGTCAATCCGAAAGGTGCTAACAAAATGTGCAAACTCCAGCAATCCATCTGTGGACTGGTGCAAGCATCTCGGAGTTGGAATATACGCTTTGATGAGTTGATCAAAGCATATAGTTTTATACAGACTTGCGGTGAAGCCTGTATTTACGAGAAAGTGAGTGGGAGCACTACATCATTTCTGATAAGTATATGTGAATGACATATTGTTGATTGGAAATAATGTAGAATTATTCTGTAAAGCATAAAAGGAGTGTTTGAAAGGAGTTTTTCAAAGAAAGACTTCGGTGAAGCTGCTTACATATTGAGCTTCAAGATCTATAGAGATAGATCAAGACGCTTGATAAGTTTTTTCAATGAGTACATACCTTGACAAGATTTTGAAGTAGTTCAAAATGGAACAGTCAAAGAAAGAGTTCTTGCCTGTGTTACAAGGTGTGAACTTGAGTAAGACTCACATCCCGACCACGGTAGAAAATAGAAAGAGAATGAAAGTCATTCCCTATGCCTCAGTCAGAGGTTCTATAAAGTATGCCATGCTGTATACCAGATCTATTGTATGCCCTACCACTGAGTTTGGCAAGGGAGTACAATAGTGATCTAGGAGTAGATCACTGGACAGCGGTCAATATTGTCATTAGTGGAATAAGGATATGTTTCTCGATTATGGAAGTGAAAAAAAGGTTCGTCGTAAAGGGTTACGCCGATGCAAGTTTGACACTAATCTAGATGACTCTAAGTCTCGGTCTAGATACATATTGAAAGTGGGAGCAATTAGCTAGAGTAGCTCCATGCAGAGCATTGTTGACATAAAAATTTGCAAAATACATGCGGATCTGAATATGGCAGACCCGTTGACTAAGATTCTCTCACAAGCAAAACATGTTCACACCTTAGTACTCCTTGGGTGTTAATCACATAGCGATGTGAACTAGATTACTGAATCTAGTAAACCCTTTGGGTGTTGGTCACATAGCGATGTGAACTATGGGTGTTAATCACATGATGATGTGAACTATCGATGTTAATCACATGGTGATGTGATCTAGATTATTGACTCTAGTGCAAGTGGGAGACTGAAGGAAATATGCCCTAGAGGCAATAATAAAGTTATTATTTATTTCCTTATAATCATGATAAATGTTTATTATTCATGCTAGAATTGTATTAACCGGAAACATAATACATGTGTGAATACATAGACAAACAAAGTGTCACTAGTATGCCTCTACTTGACTAGCTTGTTAATCAAAGATGGTTATGTTTCCTGACCATGAACAATGAGTTGTTATTTGATTAACGAGGTCACATCATTAGTTGAATGATCTGATTGACATGACCCATTCCATTAGCTTAGCACCCGATCGTTTAGTATGTTGCTATTGCTTTCTTCATGACTTATACATGTTCCTATGACTATGAGATTATGCAACTCCCGTTTGCCGGAGGAACACTTTGTGTGCTACCAAACGTCACAACGTAACTGGGTGATTATAAAGGAGCATTACAGGTGTCTCCAAAGATAGATGTTGGGTTGGCGTATTTCGAGACTAGGATTTGTCACTCCGATTGTCGGAGAGGTATCTCTGGGCCCTCTCGGTAATACACATCACATAAGCCTTGCAAGCATTACAACTAATATGTTAGTTGTGAGATGATGTATTACGGAACGAGTAAAGAGACTTGCCGGTAACGAGATTGAACTAGGTATTGGATACCGACGATCGAATCTCGGGCAAGTAACATACCGATGACAAAGGGAACAACGTATGTTGTTATGCGGTCTGACCGATAAAGATCTTCGTAGAATATGTAGGAGCCAATATGGGCATCCAGGTCCCGCTGTTGGTTATTGACCGGAGACGTGTCTCGGTCATGTCTACATTGTTCTCGAACCCGTAGGGTCCGCACGCTTAAGGTTACGATGACAGTTACATTATGAGTTTATGCATTTTGATGTACCGAAGGTTGTTCGGAGTCCCGGATGTGATCACGGACATGACGAGGAGTCTCGAAATGGTCGAGACGTAAAGATTGATATATTGGAAGCCTATGTTTGGACATCGGAAGTGTTCCGGGTGAAATCGGGATTTTACCGGGTTACCGGGAGGTTACCGGAACCCCCCGGGAGCCATATGGGCCTTCATGGGCCTTAGTGGAAAGGAGAAAGGGGCAGCCCAAGGGGGCTGCGCACCTCCCCCCTCCCCTAGTCCTATTAGGACTAGGAGAGGTGGCCGGCCACCCCTCTCCCCCTTTCCCCCTTGGGAATCCTAGTTGGAATAGGATTGGGGGGGGGGGAAGTCCTACTCCCGGAAGGAGTAGGACTCCTCCTGCGCCCTCTCCCCTGGCCGGCGCCCCCCTCCCCCCTTGGCTCCTTTATATACTGAGGTAGAGGCACCCCTAGAAGACACAAGTTGATCCGCGTGATCTATTCCTTAGCCGTGTGCGGTGCCCCCTGCCACCATATACCTCGACAATACCGTAGCGGAGTTTAGGCGAAGCCCTGCTGCTGTAGTTCATCAAGATCGTCACCACGCCGTCATGCTGACGAAACTCTACCCCGACACTTTGCTGGATCGGAGTTCGGGGATCGTCATCGAGCTGAACGTGTGCTCGAACTCGGAGGTGCCGTAGTTTCGGTGCTTGATCGGTTGGATCGTGCAGTCGGTCTGCGTTGGGTACGTAGACAATACTCTCCCCCTCGTTGCTATGCATCACATGATCTTACGTGTGCGTAGGAAATTTTTTGAAATTACTACGAAACCCAACATAATGTTCATGCTTAACGCTGGCACCAAATAACAATTATTTAGGTCTAATACTAATCCCGAAGGTAGATGTAGAGGTAGCGTGTCGACTGCGATCACATCGACTTTGGAACCATTTCCCACGCGCATCGTCACCTCGTCCTTAGCCAATCTTCGCTTAATCCGTAGTCCCTGTTTCGAGTTTCAAATATTAGCAACAGAACCAGTATCAAATACCCACGTGCTACTGCGAGCATTAGTAAGGTACACATCAATAACATGTATATCACATATACCTTTGTTCACCTTGCCATCCTTCTTATCCGCCAAATACTTGGGGCAGTTCCACTTCCAGTGACCAGTCTGCTTGCAGTAGAAGCACTCAGTTTCAGGCTTAGGTCCAGGTTTGGGTTTCTTCTCTTGAGTAGCAACTTGCTTGCTGTTCTTTTTGAAGTTCCCCTTCTTATTCCCTTTGCCCTTTTTCTTGAAACTAGTGGTCTTGTTGACCATCAACACTTGATGCTCCTTGATTTCTACCTCCGCAGCTTTCAGCATTGCGAAGAGCTCGGGAATAGTCTTATTCATCCCTTGCATATTATAGTTCATCACGAAGCTCTTGTAGCTTGGTGGCAGTGATTGGAGAATTCCGTCAATGACGCAATCATCTGGAAGATTAACTCCCAATTGAATCAAGTGATTATTATACCCAGACATTTTGAGTATATGCTCACTGACAGAACTGTTCTCCTCCATCTTGCAGCTATAGAACTTATTGGAGACTTCATATCTCTCAATCCGGGCATTTGCTTGAAATATTAACTTCAACTCTTGGAACATCTCATATGCTCCATGATGTTCAAAACGTCATTGAAGTCCCGATTCTAAGCCGTAAAGCATCGCACACTGAACTATCAAGTAGTCATCAGCTTTGCTCTGCCAGACGTTCATAACATCTGGTGTTGCTCCAGTAGCAGGCCTGGCACCTAGCGGTGCTTCCAGGACGTAATTCTTCTGTGCAGCAATGAGGATAATCCTCAAGTTACGAACCCAGTCCGTGTAATTGCTACCATCATCTTTCAACTTTGCTTTCTCAAGGAACGCATTAAAATTTAACAGAACAACAGCACGGGCCATCTATCTACAATCAAACATAAACAAGCAAGATACTATCAGGTACTAAGTTTCATGATAAATTTAGGTTCAATTAATCATATTACTTAAAGAACTCCCACTTAGATAGACATCCCTCTAATCCTCTAAGTGATTACGTGATCCAGATCAACTAAACCATGTCCGATCATCACGTGAGATGGAGTAGTTTCATTGGTGAACATCACTATGTTGATCATATCTACCATATGATTCACGCTCGACCTTTCGGTCTCCGTGTTCCGAGGCCATATCTGTATATGCTTGGCTCGTCAAGTATAACCTGAGTATTCCGCGTGTGCAACTGTTTTGCACCCGTTGTATTTGAACGTAGAGCCTATCACACCCGATCATCACGTGGTGTCTCAGCACGAAGAACTTTCGCAACGGTGCATACTCAGGGAGAACACTTCTTGATAATTAGTGAGAGATCATCTTATAATGCTACCGTCAATCAAAGCAAGATAAGATGCATAAAAGATAAACATCACATGCAATCAATATAAGTGATATGATATGGCCATCATCATCTTGTGCTTGTGATCTCCATCTTCGAAGCACCATCATGATCACCATCGTCACCGGCGCGACACCTTGATCTCCATCGTAGTATCGTTGTCGCCTTGCCAATCTTATGCTTCCACGACTATCGCTACCGCTTAGTGATAAAGTAAAGCATTACAGCGTGATTGCATTGCATACAATAAAGCGACAACCATATGGCTCCTGCCAGTTGCCAATAACTCGGTTACAAAACATGATCATCTCATACAATAAAATTTAGCATCATGTCTTGACCATATCACATCACAACATGCCCTGCAAAAACAAGTTAGACGTCCTCTACTTTGTTGTTGCAAGTTACGTGGCTGCTACGGGCTTAAGCAAGAACCAATCTTACCTACGCATCAAAACCACAACGATAGTTTGTCAAGTTGGTGCTGTTTTAACCTTCGCAAGGACCGGGCGTAGTCACACTCGGTTCAACTAAATTTGGAGAAACTTTCACCCGCTAGCCACCTTTGTGCAAAGCACGTCAGGAGAACCGGTCTCGCGTAAGCGTACGCGTAATGTCGGTCCGGGCCACTTCGTCCAACAATATCGCCGAACCAAAGTATGACATGTTGGTAAGCAGTATGACTTATATCGCCCACAACTCACTTGTGTTCTACTCATGCATATAACATCAACATATAAAACCTAGGCTCGGATGCCACTGTTGGGTAACGTAGTAATTTCAAAAAATTTCCTACGCACACGCAAGATCATGGTGATGTATAGCAACGGGAGGGGAGAGTGTGATCTACGTACCCTTGTAGATTGACAGCAGAAGCGTTAGCACAACGTGGTTGATGTAGTCGTATGTCTTCACGGCCCGACCGATCAAGCACCAAAACTACGGCACCTCCGAGTTCTAGCACACGTTCAGCTCGATGACGATCCCCGGACTCTGATCCAGCAAAGTGTCGGGGAAGAGTTCTGTCAGCACGGCGGCGTGGTGACGATCTTGATGTACTACCGTCGCAGGGTTTCGCCTAAGCACCGCTATAATATTATCGAGGATTATGGTGGAAGGGGGCACCGCACATGGCTAAGAATATGATCACGTGGATCAACTTGTGTGTCTAGGGGTGCCCCCTGCCCCCGTATATAAAGGATCAAGGGGGGGGGGTGCGGCCGGCCAGGAGGAGGGCGCGCCAGGAGGAGTCCTACTCCCACCGGGAGTAGGATTCCCCCCTTTCCTAGTTGGAATAGGATTCGGGAGGGGGGAAGAGGAGAGAGAGAAGGAAGGGGGGGGGGGGGCGCCGCCCCCCTCTCCTTGTCCTATTCGGACTAGGGGGGGAGGGGCGCGCGGCCCAGCCCTGGCCACCTCTCCTCTCTTCCACTAAAACCCACTAAGGCCCATATACCTCCCGGGGGGTTCCGGTAACCTCCCGGTACTCCGGTAAAATCCCGATTTCACCTGGAACACTTTCGATATCCAAATATAGGCTTCCAATATATCAATCTTTATGTCTCGACCATTTAGAGACTCCTCTTCATGTCCATGATCACATCCGGTACTCCGAACAAATCTTCGGTACATCAAAATGCATAAACTCATAATATAACAGTCATCGAAACCTTAAGCGTGCGGACCCTACGGGTTCGAGAACAATGTAGACATGACCGAGACACGTCTCCGGTCAATAACCAATAGCGGAACCTGGATGCTCATATTGGCTCCCACATATTCTACGAAGATCTTTATCAGTCAGACCGCATAACAACATACGTTGTTCCCTTTGTCATCGGTATGTTACGTGCCCGAGATTCGATCGTCGGTATCTCAATACCTAGTTCAATCTCGTTACCGGAAAGTCTCTTTACTCGTTTCGTAATACATCATCTCGCAACTAACTCATTAGTTGCAATGCTTGCAAGGCTTATGTGATGTGCATTACCGAGAGGGCCCAGAGATACCTCTCCGACAATCGGAGTGACAAATCCTAATCTCGAAATACGCCAACCCAACATGTACCTTTGGAGACACCTGTAGATCTCCTTTATAATCACGCAGTTACGTTGTGACGTTTGGTAGCACACAAAGTGTTCCTCCGGTAAACGGGAGTTGCATAATCTCATAGTCATAGGAACATGTATAAGTGATGAAGAAAGCAATAGCAACATACTAAACGATCGGGTGCTAAGCTAATGGAATGGGTCATGTCAATCATATCATTCTCCTAATGATGTGATCCCATTAATCAAATGACAACATATTTCTATGGTTAGGAAACATAACCATCTTTGATTAACGAGCTAGTCAAGTAGAGGCATACTAGTGACGTTTGGTTTGTCTATGTATTCACACAAGTATTATGTTTCCGGATAATACAATTCTAGCATGAATAATAAACATTTATCATGATATAAGGAAATAAAATAATAACATTATTATTGCCTCTAGGGCATATTTCCTTCAGGGCGGGCATCATTAGTAACGGTTCGTGGACAACCTTTAGTAGCGGTTCATGCCACGAACCGGTACTAATGAGGCTGTGTGAGGCTATGGTCAGGCTGGGGCCCCCACGAAGACCTTTAGTACCGGTTCATGCCCTGAACCGGTACTAGAGTTTCTTAGTAAGCTGATTTTTAGTCCCACCTCGCCAAGAGAGAGGCAGTATGAGCGGTTTATAAGCCGTGAGTGCACAGACAATGACGAAGAGTTGCAATGCTCACCTGCATGTTGATTAGCTTCAAGCCTTGCGGAATAGCATAGATTGCACTGAGCTATGTGCAGTGCAGTCTACACTATTCCGAATGACTTGAAGCAAATTAACCAGCATTGCACCTCTTTTTTATTTTTAATAACTTATTTGAACTCCGGACTTCTTTTGTGTTCAGTATGCAGCATTCAAAGCGACGTCATTAATTTCCAACATGTTCTGACATCATTTGTTGTTTTTCGGTCATTTACCTAATTGTTTAGAGAGCTAAATGGCCGTGAAATTGTTGAGGGCGTGCATACTTTTCTGCTTGCGGCTGAGGCAAACAAGCGGGCGGATGGTTTTATGCCTTCTCCATGTGCTGGCTCTAAGAATGGTCACAATTACTCTACGTCAAGAACCATTCACGTCCACCTGTTTAAGTCCGGTTTCATGCCCCACTATAATGTTTGGACCAAGCACGGAGAAAGAGGGGTTATGATGGAAGACAATGAAGAAGAAGAGGACGACGACAGCTATCCTGGCCATGGGTTCCCTGAATACGATGATACAACAATGGGGGAAGAAGCTGAGCCAGTAATGCAGGAAGAAGCTGAGCCGGCAATGCGGGAAGAAGCCGAAAAAGAGGCATCAGATGAGCCCGTTGATGATCTAGGTCGGGCCATTGCCGATGCAAAGAGAAACTGCGCAAGTGATTTGGAGAAGAAGAAGTTGCAGCGCATGTTAGAGGATCACAAAAAATTGTTGTACCCGAATTGCGTAGGTGACAAGAAAAAGCTGGGCACCACATTGGAATTGCTGCAATGGAAGGCAGAGAATGGTGTATCTGACAAGGGATTTTTAAAGTTAAGTTATTCACAAACTAGTGATTCACACTAATTTCAAATAATTCAAAATTTAAACTATTCAAATTTGAAAACTACGGGCACTAACAGAAAGTTTGTAATTTTTTGTACCTAAAGCAAAAATATTCACAAAGAAACTCTAAATACACAAAAAACAACTCAAAAATAAATAAAGCAAAAAAAAGCCCGCCTACTAGGCCAAAGCGGCCTGCATACGACTAGAAACCCAACCTGTTGTTGGGCCAGGATGCAGGCCCGCAAAGGCCCAGTAGGCCAACAGGGCAGCACAGAACATGTAGGCCCAGTAGGCCTGCTTTGGAGAGGAGCTCGAGAGAGCTACCGCATGGGGGTTTATAAACCAATGTGGTCGCCCCTCGGCTAGCGAGGTGGGACTAAACTTGCGCACCGCACCTGCGCCAGCGCACCCGCTTTAGTACCGGTTCGTGGCACCAAGCGGTACTAAAGGGGGGCCTTTAGTACCGATTGGAGCCACCAACTGGTACTAAAGGGGGTGCGGTTCCCGCCGCTTGGCCTGGCCAAAACAGGCCTTTAGTACCGGTTGGTGGCTCCAACCGGTACTAAAGCTGCCTTCTATATATACAACACTTACGAAAATTTCATTCTCCCTCTGTTTCTTCCTCTGTTTCCCCATTGAAGCACCGCCCGCGCGCCCCGATCGATCGACGTCGTCGCCGTCGCCGCCCCCGTCCCCGTCGCCGCCCTCGTCTCCGTCGCCGCCCCGGGCCCGTCCCCACGAAGCCGCCCCCGCGTCACGCCCCGGCCCGTCGCCGCCCCCGGCCGTCGTCTCGCCGTCGCCGTCGCCCCGCTGTGAGCTCTCCCCCTCTAACCCCTCTCCCTCGCCCCCGGCGGCCACCATGGGCGCCGCCCCTCCCCGAGCCCATACACACACACAAGCATGATGAACACACACACACACACGTACATATGTATGAATTAGTGCATGTATATATTAGTATATACGTATTTTGTATGTTTAATTAGTTTAGATTTTTTAGATTATTATTTTTTCACTAGTATATATGTATGAATGCATGTTAGATGGATATAATTAGTGTTTAGTTAGTATGAATTTTTTTTATATAATGTTGTTTTTCAGTTTTTTAATGGATGTATAAAAGTTGTGTTTTCTGTTTTTAGTGTTAGATTCTTAATTAGTATGAAATAGCATATAGAATTTTGACATATGCAATGATAGCATAATTAGTGTTATATAGAAATGTTAGAAATTTTAGTTATCAAAATCCAATCATTAAAAAAATGTTCTCGACGATGCCCGACCCGCATCCTCGCCGTCGACCCGTCTGCGACGACGTCCGACTGACCCATGTCCGGGACTGGGCTCCACCGGGCTGGCACTGGGAAGTGCTGCCTGGAGGGGCGCGCCGCTTGATGAGGAACCCGGCCCCGGGTCCCGTCGTCGACCCTGATCTCGTTTGGTGGCGTTCGCGTTGGCCAGTTTCGGTGCGGAGGGAGCCGGCCCCGCCGGAGGTGGCACGTCGCCGTGTCAGGGAGGAGGACGAGCACGTCCATCGCTACATGGTTGCGTTAGAGGGTGGCAGGTTCTCCAATACCTGGCAGTTTCTTCAGGGATCTCACTTCAGCTATGATCCTGTGAGGGTTCCTTCTATTTGGGTGTCCACCGCCCGCGCCGCAGGAACCGCGAGTGTCCTAGATTCTTCTGTAGTATTCGATCTTTAATTAGCTACCTAGCCAGTGATGTACTATTCAATATTATATATTATTCGAGACGATGTATTCGAGATTATATCTATTATTCGAGACGATGTATTCGAGATTATATCTATTATTCGAGACGATGTAATTTGAATACTAAATTGTTTTATATTTCTTTTGGCATAGTTAAATAAAAGCTATGGCGGACAATACCGACAGAGAGGGAGAACAGACCATGTTCGATACGATACGCGGGCCAGATGATGATCAGAATGAAGAAGATTATGACGGCTCCGAATTACTAAACAACACCGGAGTGGGTGATATGATATTCGATCGCGACGACCGAATTGATGAAGTCATGAACTACGATTATGACGATGACGAAGAACATGTTGATCCTGAAACAACAAAGACCGGCGAGGTATATATATTTATATAAGCAGGCATCTGGTGATCATCACATGTTTTAAATGAGTTGAAGATATTATCATGCTTTAGTTATCATGCTTGATTAATTATTATCTGATCAAATTAAATTCCATTCTCGTAATTAAGGCCCTGAAGCAGGCGCAGGGGACTGATCTGTGTGCATTTTGCGTTTGCGAGAACATTCGCATGATGGCGTCCGAAAGGAGCAGATCTCAAAGACAGGAATGGGTACGCTTGTCAGAACACTATTCACAATTTTTACACCATTATCGATATCTAGTCACACAACTAATACACATGCATATTGATCTCCTTCTTAACAGTTCACAGAGGTGCGGGACAAGCTCCTAGAAACGGAGCGCGTAGAAGCACTTCAAGAGGAAATAGCGGGATTTTTGCTCGACCAGGTCATAAATCCGAAGGGAGAATACTATTACCCGCTACCGCCCCCATCGACCAGGTCATGAACCACTTCCAATTGTCATCGTGCTCCGAAGGCACCAATTAGGCTAATGCCACTGGCTCTGAAGGCAACATGCATATGTAGGAGAAATTGTATATAGCTATACATGTGTGTATGTGTGAATTAATATGGTGGTTTGTGAGACATTGATGATATATATATATATATATATATGATTGGTTCTACTAGAAATTCTATTTATATATATATATGCATAACGTGTACAATGTGTAGTATCGTAAAATACCAGCAAACGAAAAAGAATTAAAATGGAAAACACAAAATTAAATGAAAAAGAAATCATAAAACCAAAAACCCCCCAAACATTTTAGTACCGGTTGGTGTTACCAACCGGTACTAAAGGGCTCCCGGCCCACGGAGCTGGCTCGTGCCACGTGGTTGCCCTTTAGCACCGGTTCGTGCTGAACCGGTACTAAAGGGGGGGGGGGGCTTTAGTGCCCACACTTTAGTGCCGGTTATGGGACCGGCACTAAAGGGCCTTACGAACCGGCGCCATTGCCCGGTTCTGCACTAGTGTATCAAAGAGACCATATAGGATGCCAGCAAAGGATTTGGTGGAAATTAAGAAGCAGATTAAGGAGTTACTGGATAAAGGATATATTCGCCCAAGTTCTTCGCCTTGGGGATCGCCAGTACTTCTAGTGGAGAAGAAGGATGGATCGTTAAGGGTGGTTGTTGATTATCGAGGATTGAACGAAGTAACGATCAAGAACAAGTACCCACTACCAATGATCAACGATCTGTTTGATCGATTGCAAGGAGCTAAGGTATTTCCAAGATCGATCTGCGATCAGGATACCACCAGTTGAAGATTCGAGAACAGGATATTCCGAAGACAGCTTTTACCACCAGGTATGGGCTGTACGAGTATACCGTTATGTCATTTGGTGTGACTAACGCACCTGCCTATTTTATGAACATGATGAACAAAGTGTTTATGGAGTTCTTGGATAAGTTCGTCGTAGTGTTCATTGATGATATCCTGGTTTATTCGAAGAATGAAGAGGAACATAAGGAGCATTTGCGTTTGGTACTTGGAAAGCTCAGAGAACATCAATTATATGCCAAGTTCAGCAAATGTGAGTTTTGGTTGAAGGAAGTAGGATTCCTCAGACACGTTATATCTGGAGAAGGTATAGCAGTAGATCCCGCTAAAGTTGAAACTGTGACCAAGTGGGAAGCCCCAACAACAGTTGGAGAGATCCAGAGTTTTCTTGGACTCGCAGGATACTACCGGAGATTTATTCAGAATTTCTCAAAGATTGCGAAGCCTATGACGGAGTTATTAAAGAAAGATACCAAGTTCATATGGACAGAGGAATGTGAGGCTAGTTTCCAGGAGTTGAAGAAACGTTTGGTTACCTCACCAGTGTTGATTTTGCCAGACCAGGCCAAAGATTATGAGGTGTATTGTGACACTTCACGTCGAGGACTTGGAGCAGTGCTTATGCAGGAAGGGAGAGTTGTTTCATATGCCTCAAGACAACTGAAGCCTCATGAGTTGAATTATGCTACGCATGATTTGGAGTTAGCAGCCGTAGTGCATGCATTGAAGACATGGAGACATTTTCTCATTGGAAATCATTATGAGGTGTACACGGATCATAAGAGTTTGAAGTACATCTTCACGCAGAAGGAGTTAACTCTCAGACAAAGGAGATGGTTGGAGCTTATTAAGGATTATGATATGAAATTGCATTATCATCCTGGAAAGGCTAATGTAGTAGCAGACGCATTAAGCCGCAAGAGCCATGTCAATACGTTAATGACGGGAGAAATACCAAGGGAGTTAGCAGAAAATCTTCGTGAACTATGTTTGGAAATAGTTCCGAGAGGCTATGTAGCAGCATTGGAGATTCAGTCAACTTTGATGGATAGAATCAGAGAAGCTCAGAAAGCTGACAAAGAGATTGCCGCTATAAAGGAGAAACCGAGCAAAGGAAAAGCTAAAGGATTTCGTGAGGATGAGCATGACACCCTATGGTTTGAAGACCGTGTTTACGTGCCCAATGACCCAGAGATCAGGAAATTGATACTGCAAGAGGCACACGACTCACCATATTCGATTCACCCAGGAAACACCAAGATGTATTTGGATTTGAAGGATATTTTCTGGTGGACCGGAATGAAGAAGGATATTGCGGAGTATGTAGCAGTTTGTGATGTATGTCAGAGAGTAAAGGCAGAGCATCAGAAGCCAGCAGGATTGTTACAACCATTGCCGATACCCGAATGGAAGTTGGATAAGCTAGGCATGGATTTTATCATGGGATTGCCCAGGACTCGTTCAGGCTATGACTCGATTTGGGTTGTAGTTGATCGATTGACGAAAGTAGCTCATTTCATCCCGGTAAAGACCACTTACCCTAGTGCTAAGTTGGCAAAGATATACATGACCAGGATCGTATGTTTGCATGGAGTTCCAAGGAGTATCGTATCAGATAGAGGAACCCAGTTTACCTCAAAGTTCTGGAAGCAGTTGCATGAAACTTTGGGAACTAGGCTAGAATTCAGTACAGCTTTTCATCCACAGACAGATGGACAGACCGAGAGAGTCAATCAGATTTTGGAGGATATGCTGAGAGCTTGTGCGCTAGATTATGGATCTAGTTGGGACGATAATTTGCCATATGCAGAGTTCTCTTACAACAACAATTACCAAACCAGTTTAAAGATGGCCCCTTTCGAAGCCTTGTACGGAAGGAGGTGCAGGACACCGTTGTCATGGGACGAAGTTGGAGACCGCCAGTTGTTTGGTCCTGACTTGATTAAAGAGTCTGAACAAAAGGGGAAGCAGATTCGTGATAGGCTCAAGGTAGCCCAGTCCAGACAGAAAAGTTATGCAGATTCTAAACGCAAGGAGACAGTTTACGAAGTCGGAGACAGAGCTTATCTTCGAGTATCTCCACTTCGGGGAACAAAGCAGTTTGGAGTTAAAGGGAAGTTAGCACCACGATTTGTAGGACCATATCGAGTTTTGGAGCGTACGGGAGAAGTGGCCTACAAGTTAGAATTGCCCGAAGGATTGTCAGGAGTACATGATGTGTTCCACGTTTCTCAGTTAAGGAAATGTCACGCGGAGATGGCTGACATACCGTTGAGAGACACAGTGCCTTTGAAAACTATTCAGTTGGATAACGATTTGACCTATGAGGAGAAACCAATTAAGATCCTCGAGTTTGCCAGCCGAGTTACTCGCAACAAGGTTATTAAGTTTTGCAAAGTTCAGTGGAGCCACCACACGGAGGATGAAGCCACCTGGAAGCGAGAGGAAGATTTGCTCAAAGACCACCCTCACCTATTTTCTAGCCAACCCGAATCTCGAGGGCGAGATTCATCTTAAGGGGGGTAGGTTTGTAACATCCCAAATTTTTAATTTGAAATGTTATACATTAGAGCATAATGCATATCATATTTTATTTTGCATTTTTGTTGATCCTAGAAATTCTACGCAACTCAATGACCCACGGAGAGAGTTGGGGATTTCGTTATTTTCATATTTGAGTTTTCTCAAATTTTGAGAATAGGATCGTTTGATTTTATTTATTTTATCATCAATTATTTCTATTACAAACATATGAGAGAGGGAATAAAATGACTTTCCCAAAATAAATAAATATTGAGGATTTAATAATAAAATCAAATAAGATTTTATTTCGGAGTTTTTCAGTGTTTTATTTGAATTTAGGAAAAATGTGCGTTTTTCAAAATTGCATTTAGGGCCCAAATAAATGTTCACCTTGTGCGGCTTGATTTTAGAAGCCTGTGAAAATTTATTTCGGAATTTTTGGAGTCCGTTTAGTATTTCTTTTTATTTTTCTTCTGAGCGGAATAATTAAAAAAAACGAACCGACTTCGGGCCGTACCCGAGCGGGCACCGCCCGGGGGCAGCCTTTAAATAGCGCCGCCCCGAGCCGCCCCAGCCCATCAGCCCTGCCTCGATCCGCGCGCGCCGCCGGAGCCGCCGCCGCCGATGATCCCGCCGCCCGATGTTCGTCGCGCCTCGTTTTCCGTGCCGAAAAAAGAGAATTTTTTTTCGGCGTTTGTCGTTTTTCTTTTTCTCGGATTAAATCCGCAATTTTTCTGATCGCGATTCCTGATCCAATTTTTGTTTTAGTTTAACTTTTCGCTCGTTTATCGGAATCAGGCGATTCAAGCGCCTAGGGATTCATCTCGAAACCCTCTATCCGTTTAACCAACTTAAACAAGTTTTTGTTACTGTAAAATTTGCCCTAAATCCAGATTAGTAGAATGAAGTTGTTTTCTTTCGCAGTTTGATTTTCGTTGCTTCGTTCGATTTGATTCTTTTTGTCAACCGGAGTTCTTAAGTTGAACTTTCTGGTTAGATCTCTTATTTGAGTTTTACCTGTGCATTAGATGAGTACTTATTGTATACTTGTTTGTTTCTCTGCGATAGAATACCCGGAGTGCGCCGCCTGTTACTTCGAATCGTTAGGTTTTGCGGATCATCAGCAAGGCAAGTAACACTTTGATCATACCTTTTCTACTACCCAGTTTTATTGCATTAGATCAATCCTCACACATTGCATGATTAGGATCTAATTAAATTGTGGGATGGGAAGTAGATGAGGTAGTACCTATTACCTGTTATTATCAAACCTTTGGGAGTTACTTCTACGTTTGCTTATTATGTCATGCTATGCTAGTAGACGTGGATTGGGTGAGTGATATCCATGACAGATGTGAGATTGTTAATTTAATGGTTTATCTAAGGTGGCAACTTAAACACACATCTGGGTGGATTGAGGCACCTGGGTATTCCAGGACTTGCCTGTTTTCTTTTGAACCGCCACCCAGACTCAAAGGGATCATGAGATTTTTCATGCTAGAAACTTCCGTGTGCAGCCACAAGCTATTATGGGCTCTAGCATAGTTGACTAAGTCGTGCGAACTCTTACAGTGGTAGACTAGCAGATGTAGACTAGCAGATGTAGGGGATGTAGGTGGTGGTAAGGTGCTAGCGCTTCTGAAAGACTATGTCTCGGTCATCCGTCTTCTCAAACACCATGTAGTGCGAGAAACCAAACGGAGACGATCGAGTCTTGTGGGGAAAAGTGTGCAAACCTCTGCAGAGTGTAATAAACTAATCATGGTTAGCCGTGTCCCCGGTTATGGACATCTTGAGTATCTAGTACTTGGATTTTCATGTGAATCTCAACATGTTACTCTAAATTAATGTTGTTGGGCTTTGTTTAAAGATGATGCTTAATTGGGATTGAGAATGCTGTCAACCATTCTCAATGTTTAACAACCACCATGATAGTTAAATAAATTTATTCCTTTGAAGTAGGGAAAAATTGGCTTTACGCAAAACTGTAACCATAAAGCTTTCCACCAGCCAAATATGCATATAGTATAGCTGTTTCATTCCATTACTCTCTATGTGTTACCTTGCCAGCATATTCCATGTGCTGACCCGTTTTCGGGCTGCAACGTTAATGTTGCAGACTTTTCAGACGATGATTAAGGAGTTTTTAGGTCATGGTCCTATACTCAGTGATGTCGTTGGAGTTGATGGACTCACTTATCTTCCAAGCCTTCCGCTGTTATCGTTATTAGATGGCCTTAAGCCAAACTTATTGTAATAAGTTCTCTTTTGAGACACTCGATGTAATAAGTGTGTGATTGCTACTCTGTTATAAATCCTTCGAGTACTGTGTGGTGTCAGCATTACTGATCTAGGGATGACACCAGAGCACAGAGATCAGACTGTTTGAGGTCTGGTCGCTACAACAATATGGTTCGGAGGATGGTTTTGATCTATGGAACCTTATCACCGGATTGTTATAGAAGCTGAGAAGTTTTCACCCAAGTTTGCATCAAGAGGTTCAAACAAGCAATGGCCTATATATACTTATCGTCCCAAGAACATGCAAAATGGCTGATGGAGTGTTGACATCGTCCTTAGAACAAGCTATGCGAAAGTTATTTTTCGGCACACAAACTTTGCCGAAAAACAGGGGGGCATGTGTTGACACCAGATTTTGGCATGGTCAAAAACATAATTAAGAAGGCTTCAAATGGAAAAGTGCTCAAAGTGAGAAAGTTCCGTATCGTCAAAAGGAGAAACTTTGATATTTGGGCCGTAGCCATCCGATCTAATCTCTAAGGCCGAAGTTGTGATTGAAGTACTGAGATTTTGCATTCAGAACACTATTCGGCTGATTATGCCCCCAATATGGACTCATATGAGTAATGTTTCTACACGAATTGTCTTCGTCTTGTCGAGACGATCGATTTCGATATAAAAAACGTCTAAATTGGAGTTTGTATGCAAAATTTAGAGCCAAAACAGTGTGCTGCATAAGTTTGCCCCGGAAGTTCCGGGCAAAACTTCCGGGGAGGTTCCGAGCTAAACCGAAAGTTTGCATGCGCCCCCCCCCCCCCCCCCCCCCCGAAAACTGGAATTTTAACATTATTTGCAGACTTGCGGGGCCGATTTCGACATCAAGATGACATCGGATGAAAAAGTGATCAACTGAAGAGTTTTTCTCCATTGCAAGATCTACAACTTTGCTTTTGGAACCATCGTCATCCGAAGTAGTATGCGGCCTGCAGATTCAGTGCAAGAGGGCTACTTGATATAATTTCAGCCCGGAAGTTCCGGCCCTCGTAGTCCGAGTTAGGGTAAGTTTTGATGATTTGGACGTGATTTGAGTCCTTTTCTTGTACGGGAAGTCCATCCACCTCATATATATGTAAGGGGTGAAGGCCGATTGAACAACACACAATCGATCTATCAATATATCATCTTTTTACCTTTACCTTTATCCATCTCCCTTGTTCTTCTTCTTCCTCGTTCTTCGTTCGTTCTTCGTTTGCAGGACGGCGAATCTCGAGGCCCTAGGGGCGATCAGGTCGACCTAGGGCAGCCCATAGCCGCCGCGCGCCCTGACGGGGTCCCTCCCGGGCGTGTGGGGTTTCGGGTATACAAAAGCGCCCGCCGGATTGTCCTGCGTACCGCGCTTCCGGCGGGTCTCCTTCAACGTGAGCTGCGGTGCATCACCCCCGGCGTCGAAGGTACATGGTGACGTGTTCGTGTGCGAACACAATCATGAGCCTCGCTCCGCACCTGGGCCGGCCAAAGTTTGAGGGGGGGGGGTGTACTTACCTGGTTTTGACTTTCGATTCCCTGGTTTGGCGCTCCAGCGCACGGGAAAGGTTCGCGCGTGGGGGAAAAGCGGCCTAGCGCGCGCTGGTTTTGGTGCTCCAGTGCGCGGGAAAGGTTCGCGCGTGCGTCACGGCCGGCGCTCGTTATAAGAAGGCGCTCCCTCCACCCCTGTCCGCCGCCCACTCATCTCGCCCCCTCCTCACTAGCCTCGCCGTCTCTGCGCCACCATGTCGATGCACCGCCTGGGCGCTTCGGATTTTCGCGGAGTCCGTGAGCGTTGATCCGGCGCCTTCTCCTTCGAGATCTGGTTTGGCGAGAAACGCCTCATCCTCGGCACCTTTGACACCGCAGAGGAGGCGGCCCGCGCGCACGACGCGGCAGCGTGGCGCCTCCAGAGGCCTTGTTGGGATATGAATTTTCCCAACGTGTCGAGCCAGCGGGCGCAGGATCTCGCGCCTCTCCCGCGGGTTTTCACCGACGAGGATCGCCGTGTCCACCAGAGGCGACAACGTCGGCTCGCCATCGTCGAGATGGACGTGGAAGCCATGGTGGTGTGGCACGAACGCTTCCCGCGGGACATCGTCTACGAGCATCAGTTCTACAAGCAAAGGAGGACGGAGAGAGACGCAAGGAGGACGGAGCCAGCCGCCTATCGGGAGGACAAGCATGCGCGGAAGCAGGCCGCTCAATTGAAACTGAAGCTACGAGAAACGTCGGGTGGAGACTTTGAAGATGAGCAGCATGCTGACGCCTACATTTAGACGTCGGAGGAGAACATTACCGAGTCGGAGTCAGAAAGCGACGAGTAGTTGATCTTTTCTTTTATCTGTGTACGCTAGAACTATCTATATATCATTTTTATCGGAAAAAATGGCCGGCGGCGTCGGCGACGAAGCAGGAGAGCGAGGGTGTGCTGTTTGATATGGAGAGGCCAATGTGCCACCGACCAGCGGGCCCTGAGAGGAAAGAGGGCGAGCGCGCGCGCGTCCGTATTGTGTCCGCACCGACGCAAATCCGACTCAAAAGTAGGCCGGGAATGGGTCGGCAGGCGAACGAAAGCGGACGCGCGTCCGTTTAGGTCGACGCGTTGGACCGATTTTTCTGTCCGCGCCGACCCAAACGAACAGCGGCGGACGAAATGAGTCGCCCCATTGAAGTTGTTGTTAGCATCTGTACATAATGAAGCACTGGAAAAGGCCTCAAGTGAAGAAGAAGAGCGCAGACCCAATTTTCAATGGTGCCGATGCAGAGCAACAGATCCCTCTCGCGTGCTCGCTGCTTCCCCGCTGCTGCTTCTCCATCGCCGTGCCCAAGGAGGAGGAGCGTGCCGGCGCGCCCAAGGTGTTTGAGATAATGCCGCGCCTGTGTCGGACCACCTTCCCAGGTACGTACGTCCCCCACGCTATCGAGTTGGCAACAACGACGCTGCTGAATTGGATTGATGGTAACTTACATGCTTTCGTGCGCAGCAAAGAACAAGCAGAAGAGTAACATGGTGCAGGACTGCAGGCGCTGCTCGCCCGCGTGAAGCTCCTCGTGCGGCCGCGGAGGAGCAGTGACAACATCGATAAGGATGAGGAGCCGGCTGTGCATGTGGACAAGATCGACAACTATGACGTGATCCCTAGCCTCAGCACCCCGCGGGCCTCTTCCTCGGCCCAGTCACCGACCAAGGTAGTACAAGTATTATTTTCCTTGCTCCTACATCTTGACACTAGCATGCTAGACAGTTCAGTACATTATATGCGATGCTTAATTAGCGCCGTTGATCTGTTCATTGCTTAAAATTAGTTGCGCGTTCTTGTCTTGAAGAAAGTAATATAATGTGCATAATTATAATCACATTTTCTTCCTTTTACATGCGTACTAGTACTATTTAGAGGGTCCTAAATCAGTGAGAAACTGCATGCTATCTCTAACAGTGGGCAGCGTGCATATGGACAAGATCGGCAACGATGAATCCATGATCCCTCACATCGACAACAAGGAGGTTCCTGCAGGCCGCTTCGTCAGCCTAGTCGTCGACAAAGGTGCCTTGCTAGTCACTCTCCAAAAGATTTTGCTTTGCTTGCACATGTACGATATGAGAGAACCTTTGATTTTTTTTTTCTCTCCTTTGGCAGGGCACAGTCTTCTCTGCACGCATCAAGTTGTTGATCTAGCTGCCAAGATGGGCACAGACTTGGACAAGCACCGCGCACGAACAAGGATGGATGCGGAATCTCTTGGCTCGACAACAAGGTGGATGCGCTGGTCCTCTTGGCCGGCAACGAGGGTGCCCACATCAACAAGATTAACACTACTCCACACAACCTAGTCATCGACCGAGGTAGCTAGCTAGTCGCTTGTCAATCGATTTTGCTTTGCCTTTGCTTGGACACATGTAAATACCATGCATTGATATTTCTATTTTGCAGGTCATCAAGTTCTTGAGCTGGCTGCCAAGAGGGACACAAACTTGGACGAGTGTCCATGCACAAACAAGGATGAATGTGGAATCGCTTGTCTCAAGAACAAGGAGGAGCCGCTTGTGCTCTTGGCAAGTGACGAGGATCCGCTGATAGACAAGCACAAATTTGCAGCCCCTCATCTTGACAGCAATGAGATCAATACCTCTCCACGCAGCCTAGTCACTGACCAAGGTATCTAGCTAGTTTCTGGTCAACCAATTTAGTTTTGCCTTTGCGTACATATTATGCATCGACATTTTATTTTGCAGCGCATCATGTTCTTGAGCTGTCTTCCAAGATAGACATGGGCAGGGACTTGGTTCAGGTAATATTAGTTTGCTTCCGACAAATTCCTTTAGTATGTTGGGATTGTTTGTTGTTAATCTAGAGATCCATGCCCCAAATATTTTTTTTGTTCTTTCTCAGCACTATTTTAAATGGCATTTTCAGCACCTTGATATGATGCTGAATTTAGTCAAGATTTTTTTTAACATATCCTGCAATTTCATTAATTGTGGAAGAGGTCCACACAACACCTGGAAGATTACACCACTCTATTCTAGTGCATTTCTGTTAATGTACATTGCAAGCATTTAGGTCAAATGTACGTGAGTAAACATATTTTTCCTTTTTGTCTTCCTGTGCAGGTTCACTACAAATTATATCCTCATGTTTGTAGGATCATGGATCTTTGCATTGGAAATAATATTCTCATTGTGAAAATCCATGATTCTGCAAATACGAGGATCTGATTTTCGGTGGTACCGCACGGGAGATGAATAAATATGATAAATGAAGTTGAATGACCTACATTTTCCTAAATGTTTACATTAACTGAAATGCAATTGAATCAAGTGATCGTTGTCAAAGATAAAGAACAACTAACAAACAAGGTATGATACTTTCTAACTGAATGCAATCTAACTTTCCTTCATTAATGGATTTAACCAAAATGCTTTGGAACTGATTGATCAACCAATATTCTTTCAATCTAAAAAAGAATTAGAAAAAAAATACTCCCTCCATCCGGAAATAAGTGACTCAACTTTGTACTAAAGTTAGTAGAAAGTTGAGTCACTTATTTTAGGATGGAGGGAGTATTTCCGAAGTTTATGGATCAAAGAGGTATTGTGTTACATCTGCGTTGCTCCCAGAAGAAAGCTCAGTGAATAATATGCACCTACTTGAGATCTGAATAACAATATCATTATTGTGTCTGGTGCAGTCTGATAATGTCTTGCGCGACTCGGAGGACAAAGAAGTGTGTTTTAAGGGGAATACGGTAGGATTAGGGGAGGCATCCCATCTAGATCAAGGTTTGGCTTCTGTGAGAAGACGACAACCTGCCTCTGGAAAGGCTCACCAGAAGTCATGGGATTTCTCCACCTCACTATCTTCATTCCATAGGGCTTGTCCGCAAACAAGACTTTATTCTTCTCAAGGCTCACAAAGCTTTACACCAGACGGCGTATCAAAATGCTCGAGATTTGTTTATAAAGAACACAATCACCATCAACATCATGTACTGCATCAGAACGTCTGTCTGCAAGGACAAGGGGATTTGCCTCTGAATCTCAAAAGGCTCATCAGAAGGCATGGGATTTCTCCACCTCATTATCTTCGTTCCGTAGTGATTCTCCATAAACAAGGCTTGGTTTTTCTCAAGGCTCACATGGCATATCACCGGGTGCTGTATCTAAAGTCTTGGGTTTTGATGATGAAGATAAAGGTTCACCATCAACCTCATGGTGCATCACGACGTGTGTCTGCAAGGACAAGGCTGCTTGCACCTGGTGGTGCTGGTGGGATGAATAACACCAAATTTGCTGAAAAAGGTGATGGCACAGCTCAAATTGTGTCTCGAAGTCTATCAAACAAAAATACGACATCTTGCATTTGATAGTGTTGACGACGATACTCTGCCAAAGAAGATGGGTCTTGCCGTGCCTCCAACCTTGTCGGCTGCATCACAACCACACGCCTCTAGTGGTGTGTCAAAGAGCAAGAATGAGTGTGTATCAAAGCACAAAAATCTTCCTGGAAACAGTATTAGACCTGCCACCCCACCTGTTGCCGGCAGATTACCATCCTCACGTGGTAGAAAGTCCAATGCCCCAACCTCTACTCTTAGCTACATTGTTCATGCAACAAGATTAAGAAAAAAGATACCAATCCACTTGGAAGATGCCCATCATTTGTGCCTCTTGTATAATAGGAACTTACAGTGGCGTTTTGCAAATGCTTACGCAAATCAAATGCAACCGAGTCAGAAGATTGGTGCTGAGGTAAACCTCGCCTTGTGTAGCATTAGTTCCCCTTGTTACACATATTTTTTGACATTTTTTAGTACAATCCAGTCACACTTGTAGCACTTGTTAGACAGTTTTTTGGCATTTTGGTGTTTCATTTGCCATATCCTATATCTGTATGTAAGTCAGAGAGAATGTCGATGGCCCTGTTCAAATTCAGTTTCTTTTTGTTTTGTGATATTACTATTATTGTTGTTATATATTTCAATTTGTGTATTAGCCAAGCTCGTTTCCTTACTACAATTTGCTCATTTGGAACAGAATATGCTCTTCAGCGTATGTGATGAAAACTCAAGAATGTTTGAATCTCTGGTTAAGAAAAGGAAAGATGTACAAAGGCTCAGGTAGGAGGTGAAATTAGCAATGGTGTTGAAAGAACAAGTAAGATTTGTTGTCATTTCACTTATCACACTGCAATTATTTTACTATCAAAGCTAGTCTACGATTTGCAAGGAAGACAATGTGTGTTGGAAGTTTCACCATTTTTTGTGCAAGCTAAAACTGTTTGCGTTGAAATCTGTGTTGCCTTTTAAATTTGGTCGTTGTGATTGCATATTTTGTTATCATGATGCAGATGAACTACCTCGATCGCTGGGTGTGGTTGGAAGGAGATCATTCCAGCACTTTGTTTGGTGCAACTGAAGCGCTTAAAGCGAGTACCCTTCGTCTCCCGGTCACAGGAGGTGCAAAGGTAACATGAAGCGTTTTTAAAATATTTTTATATATCATGGCTCCTACTGAGAAGTCTAACTATTCCACGTGCTGAGCAAGTTTTGTTCCAGTACTATTTTCTGTTCTTTATCTATTAAAAAGCTGAAATGATGCTTATTTGTGCCTCTTGCAGGCTGATGTAACTAATGTTAAGAACGCTGTCGGTTCAACAATTGACCTTATGCAAACACTGGGCTCATCCGCTTGCCATTTGTTTCGGAAGGTAAGATTCAGAAGGTCTCTTACAGATTTGAGTGACTCTTATGCTTGTTTTTCTGCTATCCAAACTGCTACTACATTGGTCAAGGAGACCATGTTGCTGCACGGAGAAAACGGAACTGATATACAAATTGAACTATTGAGGCCCATCTTTCCTTGATATCCTATCAAATTGTTGGAGGTTGTTGCCTGAGTTCCCGTCAAAATATAGAATTAGCTAGACTGATCCACCTTGTGGCAATTATGCATTTCAAATAAGGAACAGCAGACTGGAGATATACTTTATTAGAGAAATATTACATACAGGCCTTGAGGTATATAACCACCAAGCATATTTACTTTGCGGTGTGCACTTGTTCAGATAGAGGCTACACTCCCTATGGTAACAGAGCTTTCAGCTGTTGCCGCTGAAGAAACGGCCACACTGAAGGAATGCAGGGGGTAAACATTTTGTAGAGCATAGACTTCAGGACACCCCTTATCTAGCCACTCATTTAACTCCTGGCTACAGCAGCAACCCTACAAGTAAAAGCTTGGTCCTTTTTTCTCAATCATCATTTCTTAAGTAGGATGGATATGTACACCATCACTAGCTAGGATGCTGCGTGCATACTCTGTATCATCTTGTGGCTGACTGACTGGAGAGAGATGTTGGTTGGTGGTGTACATACATAGGTGCAGGAGTCGAGCTTAAGGACACAGGCCGTGCAACAAAGAAAAAAACAAAATAGATAAGCCACACTCTTTAGTGGCACATCCGACCCAGTACATGGGCAGTTTTTTGTAAGCCGAGCTCCATGGTACCCTATATCATGGCCGTTCAAACTAGACTGAGATGCATCAGGATATGTGCATAGTTCTGAAAGACTGCAGCTGTGTCAGATGGATCAATGCTTAATACACTGGCGTCAGCGTCAGAATGACGGGCCTCGCTCACATGCAACTCATTGCTTCACATGCAGCAACCTGACTGACGCATCACATCATGTGTCACTGTTCAGCACTCTTTTTTTTTTCTGAACGCAAAACTCTCTTGTGTGAACTTTACTAATGACATGCAGCACATGCGCTTGTGTGTGAAAAAGTCAAAAGATTTTTCACACTCTGCTAGAGGCGGTGGGCACGTGAGCTTTTTCTCTCTTATCTCTCTCACAGCCCCTGTCTCCCTTCTCCAAAACTTTCACTACTGCTCTCTCTTTCTCTCGTGGAAAAATGTTTATTCTTTCTCTCACTTCTCTTTTTTCTCTCTCCCAGCCTCTACAACCAGATTAATATGTTCTCTCTCATGCTGCCATTTGTCCACTCTCTCTCACACATGGGATTAGAAAAGAAAATGGTTTCTCTGTTCTCTCATCCTTCACATGAACGGAGACAAGGGAGTGACACGACGGGGAGGAGACCAGGAGTGACACGATGGGGCACAGTGCTGCTGGGCACGCAAGACCTACGAAAAGGAATCTGGCCACTGTTCACGTAGCCCTACTTTTCAGACTAATCACAGAGTGGCTACAGTGATACTACTGCTGATGCATGCACTAGCACACATCTCCATATGGTAGCCAACGGCACAGATAAGGGGCACCGGGTAGGACAAGCTACAAAGGAACTTTACCAGTACATGGTTGTCCATGGCTGGAGCACAGAGCAGACTTGCGCGTAGATGGTGAGGTGAGGTGCCGCCTGTCGGTGCACATACTCGGCGTGGAGCCGCCCATGTCGTGCCGGGGCAGCAACTGTGATGCGATGTACTCCAGGGGTAGGGTTGAGGCCGCCGCGCAACACTTCGGTTGGTCGGAAGCAGATTACAGAAATTGCATGCCGCCAACGCAAGCAGTTTACTGGAAGGAAGACCAGCGCTGGCCTGCAGCCTGCCGGGCAGAAGCTGATGGAGCAGGGGTAGTGAAGGAATCAGCAGGACTTGTTGAAATGAGGTGAAGATAATGAGGTTTTACGCACGTCACCCAGGCAAATACTGCCCAAAAGATTACTTCTCCCCTTGATTTTAGTTTGGTCGTAGTCTGACCGCACTTTATCTATTGGATTGGACTTGTAGATAAATATTAGGCATTGCCATGTTTCATGGTCTGCTGTATCAGATGCAATCGACTTCTGCAGAGCTTCCATGAACCCTCGGGCAGAAATTGGCCAAGCCTGTGGTGTTGGTTTCTCTGTCAGTTAGGTGCTATCATGGTAAACAAAAAGGCATTGCCATTGCCATTGCAGATGGCACGAATCATGAGAGAGAGAGAGAGAGAGAGAGAGAGAGAATCAATGCATTAAAATTTGAGTGGAATACATGAATACAAGTACAATATTTTGGCCCATGTTTGTTTGAAACAAATACATGGATGGTAGTACAATATTCGTCTTAGCAAATACAAAGTGTCGCTTGTGTATGTTTGAGTTAGTGATTTTGCGTCCTTCCTTGATGCGTCAGTTGTCTGTTGCTTGGCATACACCTGAAGATTCTCTTTTTTTTTGCGGGGAACACCTGAAGATTCTCAAGAAGAGGTTCTTGAGGATTAGCTTTTGACAGAAGCATGACCACTTCATTCAGCACGAATCCAAATGAAGCTTGCAGATGGCATGTATGAACATGAATTCTCGTGTTTCTACTTTCTATGCATCCAAGACGGTCCTAGCTAGGTGTTGGCCGACTGGCCAGGTTACAGATCCGTGGCCTCCTCGGCTTTCCCCTTCATGACACTTTCATCTTCCCCCTCAGCTTCCTATATCTCCCATATGTCCCCTCCCAGCAGCCTTCAGCTCTTCACCAACCCATGGCAGCTCCCGATTTCTCTTAATCTATCTCCACGTCCATGCTCCTTTCTTTCTCTACTTGCATCCATGGCAGAAAAAACTTCCCCGAGGGCGGCGAGAGGAAGCACTGGGCACACGAGTGGATGTACGCAACGCCGGTGGTAGGATATGCAGCAACACATGATCATTCTGTACAGGACCCCCCCCCCCCCCCCCCCCCCCCCCCCAAATACCCGAAATCCTTTTGTAGTACTTTTATTATGATCTAACTGTTGAATTTTTTTTCTGGAGAATAAAATTGGTTTTCAATACTGTGCGTCCTCTTTTGATTTGTTCAAATGTCATGCAGACACTACAATTGACTGATTTGAATAACGTCAAAGGGAATTTCTGCATGTGTATATACTATTGTTTCATGTCTTGACTTCTTCTCGAGAATAAAATTGGTTTCCAATACTGTACTGGGATCCTCTTTGATGTGTTCAAATGTTATGTGGGCACTATAATTGACTGATTTGAGTAACGATGTTGAAGGGAATTGGTGCATGTCCATATACTGACTGTTCCATGTCTTAAGTTAATAAGAAACGCTATCGCCATTTAATTTTAGATTGCGATGTGCCCTCCAGTGGCACCATTTGTCGTAGCAACTATACAAGGCAACCCCTAATTCTCTTGCTGCTTTTCTGAAAAAGGTGTGGTAGTCACTGAAATCCTATACACACTTCCCAAAATAAATGAAGTTATTGATATTTCACAATGATACGTTTTCTTGCATGCTTCTAGTGGACAGATTATAAACAGGTGCCAATTGATCACCGAAATAACTCAATAAATTTCTGAATGATGTGTTAGCGCAACTCTAAACATTTTCACAGTTTTCGTTTCTTATGAAGATAACTTCTGACACACGCAGCAACATGATGGTATATGAAAATTAGTGTTTCTAAGTTAAGCCAGAATGAATAATTCCTCTATACTCTTCTCTCTGTAAGCCAATTTTCCTATTTCACTACTGTGCCATAGGTGGGATAAGCACTACAAAAACGAGGCCTACTCTAAGCAAGTGAAAATATTGTTTTTTTTGGGTTTGCACACTACCATAAACAATGTTGTTACAGAACACCTGATAGAAATAGTGAGTTTCACCTGAGCCCTTTATTCTGAATTTATTATTTTCGCCAGTGTAAGTTGAAATTCACGTGCAAACTGGCGGGTGGACCGTATGAGCCAACGCTGGAAATTTACATGAAAATTGGTGTATCAATGGTAGCGGAGCCTATCCTGGTCCCAACATTATATTTTGTCGGATAAGCTCTCCGAGTGCACTGTCAAAGACCAATAGTAATCTGAGTTATTGAGGTTAACGCATATTATTAGTCTCTTTTCTTACTCAGCAATGTCAATGGTGATGGCGATGGATACACTACCGGACTCGCCGCCTATGCCGACGGCCTAGATCTATGCCTACGGCTGCTGTCGGCATAGTCCTGTTGGCATAGATCACGTCAGCGTAGTCTTGTCAGACCGTCGGCATAGTTTAGCCCCTATGCCGATGGCTCCCGCTCGGCCGTCGGCATAGTTTAACCGTTGGCAGTGTTTTCCGCCCGACAGCAACGGACGACGCCGTCAAAAGCGCTGACGAATCACGGGAAGCCACGTGGCGTAGCCGTCGGCATAGGTGGAAATCTATGCCGACGGCTTGGTCGTCGGCATAGCTACGCCACGTGGCTTCCCCTAGTGCCTCCTGGCTGCAGAGCTATGCCTACGGCAAAGCCGTCGGCATAGATGAAAATCTATGCTGACGGCTTTGCCGTAGGCATAGCCCTGCCACATGGCACGCCCTGGGAAGCCCTTCGCGCATCTATGCCGCCGGCTTTGCCCTAGGCATAGATTTTTTTTATTTTTTTATTTTCCCTGTTTTCTCTTTTTCAATTCATTTTGACAGCATTTCAAAGCAGAAAATATGGGATTATGCAGAAATATGACAGCTCATCATCTAAACATACTCAAGTTCATCATCATCATTTAAACATACTCAAGTTCATCATCTAAAGATCATCACCGGCGAAAGTTCATGAACATAAGTAGTGCAAGACATGAAACATCATTTCAAAGCAGAAACTAACAAGTAGGAACATGAAAGGTATGGCATGACGACCACATGCACGGGTATCATCATCGACATTAAGCAAGACCACCTCCGCCAAAACCACCACCGCCAAGACCACCTCCGCCAAAACCACCACCCTCAAGACCACCTCCGCCAAAACCGCCACCGCCAAGACCACCACCACTCTGCCAGATCGGAGTGACTGGGGTCGACGAAGCAGGAGTCGAGCCACCGGTCCCCTACATTTTGAGAGAAGATTCTAACGGTAAATATGATATGATAGTGTTGAATGAACGAGAACTAGTTTGTCAGTAGTTAGGCAAATGTACTAACCGGACTATCACTGCCTAGTGCCACCCATTCATCGAACGTGGGCACGTGTGGGGGTTCTCCCGCATGTGGTGGTGGGGGTCCCATTTGTGGTGGATCCGTGCGGTTACTCCAAGACGCCAACATAGCCTGGATGTTAGTTAAACAAGCAAATTAGAAGGTCAGAAGGAACGAAAGTGCAAAAATTTAGCTTGGTTTTAAGAGGGCAAAACTAACGGTCATCATCTGACGGTTGTAATCATCGTTTGCCTTCACTCGTTGCAAGTACTCCCGCACCTCGAGATTCCTATGCTCGACAAAGGCCTTATATGCCTACATAATTTAGGTTGTTTCTAAGTGAGCAATGCTAAAAATAAACTGAGAATGTTAGAGAGAAAGAAGATAAAGGGGAAGTACTTACAGCATGCTGGCGGGCTAAGAGAGGTTGCGAACGCCCCGTACTCTCTGACGGGCTTGGGTTGGTAGCTCGAAGCCGTGTGTACGAGACCGAAGGAGTGATCAAGCCATCGAAACCGGATACCGGCCATGTGGCTTCCCCTGGATGGCCACCACCGCCGTGTCGTCGATCTGAGACTGGGCGACCTCAGGAACAGGAACATCCGGATGCAACTTCTGAAAGTTCTGAGTGTAAGACTCCAGGTGCTCCTCGGTCTTGCCGTAGTACTGGCTCTCGCCGTCCTTGCGATCACTCCGCTCGTGGGCCAGCTTCCACGACTCAATGTCTGAGAGCGGCCTCTTCAACTTTTCCTCCTGCAACGTCAAACAGAAGTTAGCCATACATAAGAACATGACGGTAAATAAGAACAAAAATGCATCATGCATATCGATATACCTTCATGGCCTTGAAGCCCCAGTGGTTCCTATTTCCTTGGCCGTGTGTCCCGTCTTTTCCACGGTTAGCCCGGGCCTTACTGCTCTTGGCAGCAAACTCTGCATCGTCGCTGAGCCACCTATCCACCAAACTCGCCCATCCGTCATCCCTTCCATAGCACCAACGAGGAACAACCTATGCAAATCTTGGAAGCATGACATGTGAGCATGAAACATATAGTTGACTGCTTGAAACAATGAAAAATCAGTAATAGCTACCTTCATGAACTGCTCCCTGCTCAAGGTAAGTCGTTGCCTCCGCGCTTGAGTTTTGGTCATCTTTTGGTGCAGGTAGACGTGGTAGTACTGTGAGACGGCAACCCAGCGCACCTCGTACTGCAACTGACGAGCTTTCTTCTTCGCAGCCGCAAGCAAGACCACACCGGCTCTGGCCTTGTGCTCGTCAAGAACTCTATAGAGTTGCTGCAATCATGCATAAACCAGAAGCAAACAAGGCATGCGTTGAGTGATTCAATGATAAACTATGAACGAAACTGAAGACAATTGATTCAAAAGAGAACTTACCCAAAATTTGGTGATCACGGCCTTAGCGGTCGTCCCGTACTTCGCGTGGCTGTAAGCCTCGTAGTGGGCCCAGCTCGTGGCCAAAACCCGCAGCTGTGGGTCCCTGTCTGGCCACGGGCAGAATAGGCCCGGCCAAAACTCCTTCAACAGGACAGTGATAAGGCCGTTCGGTTTACGACCCTTTTCGCGAAGGATCCAGTTACTGCAAAAGAATTAAAGGATTGCCATGTGTACAATAAAAAAATGTTGTCATGTGTTGAAAATATGATTGAGAGGCACTTACTCTGTCCCCGCAGGTTCAATGAGCCACTTGTGCGCCTCGATAGAAGGTGGTGTAGGCACTCTGGCAGTACCACGCAGCCACCCCTGTGGAGCACCCGGTGGCAAGTCACCCCCACAACTCGGGGTCAACCTCCCCTTCACCACCCTCCTCGCCCTCCTCCTCACCCTCCTCCTCGGCCTCCTCCTCCTCGCCATCAGGAACATACTCCTCCTCCTCAGACTCAGAAGGTGCCTCAGTATAGGAGGGCATCGAAGAAGACCCTCCTATTTCGGACACGACCCAGTGTTTTTTGCCCCGGCTGCCTCTCCCCCACCTCCTCCTCCTCTAGGGGCTCTCCCCCACCCCCTCCTCCTCTAGGGTCTCCTCCCCCGACCCCTCCACCTCCCTGTGAGGTGTCATCCTCGCGTAGTCGGGAGGGAACCTTGTGGGCTCGTCCACTCCGAGTAAGTCCTTTGAATTTACTGAGGAAACTGGCGCCGCTGGACTTGCCCATGATTAGCAAACCTACATTGAGAAGAGAATAAACAATTAGTAAGGATATCAAATAAACAAGCATGCACGAAAAACATTAATAACAGAAGAGCACATTAAGCATACTTTGTAATGATCATTAAAAGAACTTACATTTTCTAGAACCCATATGAATCATCACTATTGTAATCTATTTGTCGACCGGTCTCATCATCACTATCACGCATATCTTCTTCGTTGTCTGACGGAGGTGGAGGCTCTTCCTCATCGTCAGCGTCTTCATTTAACTTTTCAAGCATAATTATGTCTTTTTGATTCACAACTGCCTCACCATCAATCCGTGCATCGTTGTCATTTGGGTCCAGGTCAACATAACCCAAGTCATCATCCTCGTTGTTTCGGACCACGTCATCATGTTCCTCTTGAAAGAACACTCCCTCGTATGTCATGGGGTTTATGTTGTAGTAATCATCATCGTTCGGGTCGGGTAGCTTACCATGTGGCGACACCTTGAACACAACTTCCCAACCCTTTAGGTACTCTTTCTGGCATGGGTAAGGCATATAATATACTTGTGTGGCCTGGGTAGCGGCGATAAAGAGATCAGTTCCGGCATAGATGGTTGATGGTTTAACTTCAACTAAACCAACAGAAGGCGTATGTCTTAGACCCTTTTTGGGGTCGAACCATCGGCATTTGAACACAATGAGACTTAGGGGTTCGCGGCCACGTTTGAATGTAAGCTCGTATGTTTTTCCTACCCTTCCATAGTAATCTACTTTATTATCTCCCTAAGTGAAGACTCCGCTATTTGTGGTTTTGGGATCAGGCCGACTGTTCTGGTGCTCCTCCGTATGAAAGCGATACCCATTCACATCATACTTTTGGCATGTCATGACAACAGGGTCAAAACCCATGGAAACCCATCTCAATTCTTCATCCATTGATTTGCTCGGATAATTTCCCTACAAGTTTAGTTGAAATTATAGGGTGCATGAGTTTAATTGGAATTGTACGGTGAAATAGGTAATAGGGAAGTGTGAAAAATTACTTTCTCCATGAACCACACAACGAAATATTTCCTTCCATCAGCACCCTTTCGGAGAAGAGCAAGTGCCTCCGCTTCAGTAGGAGGCAGCATTCCCGTCCACTCTTCATCAACGAATCGACTACAATAAGAAAAACGGTATAAGAACTAGGCAAAGTGAACATAACGAATTGACTAAAAGAATGATGCAAAGGTATTACCTCATCCACTCATGCTCAACTTCCTTGATGTTGTGCAAGATATAGAACATGGCATCCTCCCACTCATCTCGTGGCATGAGATAAGGTGTCGAGCATCCAGCTCTGCCACCTTGCCCGATGAATAGAGGCAGCTTGGGTTTATACTTGGGTTCTTCTGTATTGTATCGAGACACCTTATTATGCAACGTGGGAACATGGTCCGGATAGTAGGCTATCCTGAGGTTTGCCACCTCCTCTAGGATAACTGCCTCAACTATGGAAGCATCAATCTTAGCTTTGTTTCCACATTTCTGTCTCAGATGCTTGTTCTGTCTCTCAGGGCCGTACTGCCAACAATTCTGCACAGGGCCCCCCAACAATACCTCGTTTGTGAGGTGCAACATGAGATGTGTCATCCGAGTAAAGAAGCCTGGCGGGAAGATCTTCTCTAGCTTGCATATCGACTCCAGCGCCTTCTTATGCATTTCTTTTATCTTCTCGGGACACACTTCTTTAGCACAAAGCGTGCGGAAGAAATGGCTTAACTCCGCAAGCACACGACAGACACGCTCGGGAACATAGCCCCGAACCATCACCGGCATAATCCTCTCAATCCATACATGATAGTCATGACTCTTGAGCCCGGTCACTTTGCCCATTGAAAGATTGACCCCCTCACTTATATTCGACGCATAACCATCAGTGAACTTCACGACGTGTTTCAGCCACTTCAATGCCTCCATCTTATGATCCTTTTTAAGTACGAAGTCAGCATCTAGCTTGAACCAAGATTTTTGACTGCCTGTGGGAGGCTGCATGTGTAGAGGTGGTCTATCACAAATATTCTGTTGATCGACTCTAGCATTAACATTATCCTTTGTCTTATCAGGAATGTTGAGGATCGCGCAAAAAAGGGACTCTGCAACATTCTTTTCGGTGTGCATCACGTCGATGTTGTATGGAAGTTTGAGGTCCTTAAAATAGGGAAGCTGCGTGAAGGGGGTAATGTGAGTCTAGTTGTGCGTCTCACCATAAGCTTCAAAACTTTTTTCCCTTTCCCTTTACCTTTTCCTTTGCCCTCGCCCTCGTCTTTGCCTTTGCCTTTGCCTTTGCCTTTGACTTTGCGTTTGCCTTTCCCTTCGCCGGCAGGCTTAAGACCTTTCAGCTGAGCAAGCACATCCTCACCAGAAAACGTTGGAATCTCGTTTACTTCATGGACAACTTTGCCTTTTGTGAAGTTCTTCTTGTCTTCCCTATCAGGATGGTCTGGAGGGAGGAACTGTCGATGCAGGTCAAAGGCAACATACTTGCCACCCTTCTTCAGCCAAATAAAAATCAAGGCCTGCATGCACACTGGGCAAGGCATCTTTCCACTTGTACACCATCCGCAGAACAGGGCATAGCCGGGAAAGTCATGCATGCAATATTGTAGCCAAACTCTCATCAAGAAATTTTTTACAGATGCCGGTCGTATGTCAACCTCGGGAAGTACCAAGAATGGTGCAAATCATCCACCAACGGCTGCATAAACACACTCAAATTCTTCCCCGGATATTCAGGCCCCGGAATTATAAGTGACAGAAACATAGTCTTGCGTTGCATTATGGCGCCAGGAGGGAGATTGAGCGGAATAACAAATACGGGCCAACAGTTGTATGGATTAGACGACATACCATATGGATTGAACCCATCACCTGTTATAGCAATTCTGACGTTCCCAGCCTCGGCTGCTTCCTCCGGGTACTCTATATCGAATGACTTCCATGCTTCACCTTCTGATGGATGTACAATTTTTTTGGATCGTACATTTTCCCTTCCTTGTGCCACTTCATCATTTTGGCAGACTCCTCGGTGATGAAAAGGCGCTGCAGTCTTTTTATAAAATCAAGATACCGAAGAACCTTCACAGGGATTTTTAGCTACTGCTTCTGACCATGCTCATCGACCACCTCAATATACCGAGAGGAACCACACTTCCTACAGTAGTTTTCATCCGCATACTCATGCCTAAACAAAAGGCAATTCTTTGGAAAAACATGTATTTTCTCATAATCCATGGAGAGCGCCTTCATGATTTTCTTCGTAGCGTACATGGTTTTCGGCAGTTCATGGCCCTGAGGCAGGCTGTTAGCCCATACTCCCAAAAATGCTTCGAAGCAACCTCGGCTACAGCCGTACTCAGCCTTGACTGCCATCAGTTGCGAGATGGCATCCAGCACAGACAGCTTGGCACCCTCATAAAGAGGTTTCTTTGACGAGGCCAAGATATCCAGGAAGGCCTTTGTGGTTTCCTCCGGCTCCTCCGGTTCATTCGCTGAATGTGACGGAGGTGTCGGCTGTGCAGCAAAGACATCATCTAGCATGTCTCTAACCCCATCGTCCTCATAAACAGTGACGCGTTGTCGTATCACCTCCTCTCTACCACAGTCCCGCTGGGCAAAGTTTATCGGCATATTAAAGTTGGGCATAAATCCATGCGTGCGAAGGTGCTTAGTCATCTCACTCTTATCTCTGCGCATACATCTCTTACATTTGGCACACGGGCATTCTGGCACAATCCTCATTGGACTACGGAATATCTCTTTCAAAAACACATCAGTTTTCTCGACCCACTCTGTTGTTACTTGATTCCGACGGAAAAACCCACTATACATCCACTGATTATCTGCCATCTCTGCTTTATTGGAAGCCACACAACAAAATTAAGGATTCATTTAAATTACTCACATCAATATTTTATTTTTTTACAAGGTTGACGAGAAACAACATTTAATCCACCTACATCTCTAATAGGTAAAGATGAGTCCTAATCCCACCCGAGAATGTGTAGATTGACTATGTTGTCCATGCTCTACCCCATTCCGAGACAAAATTTCGGCAGCACCTCCCCGCTGTTCTCGAAATACACGTCTCGGCAAAATGTCGAGAGAATGTGCATCCGGAGAACAACAGGGAGGCACCGCCGAAATCCTATCTAGGAACGGGGTAGAGCATGAACAACGTACCCAATCTACACATCCTCGGGCTGTCCGTGGAAAGCGCTGGACAATCCGGAAGAGCCGCGGTGATAAATATGCAATTGAAAAATTTAATCTAGTGACATGGAAAAACAACGGGTAGGAGGTGAGGGTGGATTCGTAGCTCACCCTCTGTTGTAGAGGTAGTAGTCGAATAGGCACAGGATCACGGACCCAAAACCCAGACGATGAAGGCTCCAGGGAGATGAAATAGCACAAAACCTGTAAATTTTACCGAGTCAAAAAAATTTAGGACATCACATCACATAAAGCATTGACACTTCAAACTATGAAAAAAATCATATTGCTAATGACATCTAGTCAAGTTTTTAGATCTTCATGATACTTCAAATCCTAATTTTCGTCAAGTATCAAATTTTGTTTTTCAACTTTTTTTAGCAAGATCAACATGACCTAACACTAACTTGACCAATATACATCCATCTATCACAAACTTGACCAACTTCACTAACATCCATTCACAAACTTAGTAAAAACTATTGAGTATGTATAAACAAACCTAATAAAACTACACAAAACAAACAAAAAACTACATTTTATTCATCTATCTAACATCCATCTATCTATTCATCTATTGCTATATATCCGTTTGTCATTTCATCACTTGCAACAACACACATTCATCCATTCATCTATCACATCACATAAGGCAGCACCATACGGCAGCAGCACCACACACGCAGCGGCAGCGGCAGCACACACGCAGCGGCAGCGGCAAACAGCGAGTAGCGACAATAAGGACCGTTGGAAGGGGGTGCTCACCAGGAGGGTGTGGCGCGATGAAGCAGCAGGGCCGGCTGGAGACGGCGCGGGCCGGTAGGGCGAAGGCCGCCGACGAGGGCTAAAGAGGAGAGGAGGGCGCGGGGTTGGGGCGGACGAAGGTGGTGGTGGGGCGGACGGGGGTGGTGGTGGGGTGAGGGGCGGAGAGGGTGGTGTTGGCGGTGACGCGACGTCGAGGTGGTGGCGGTGCAGGCAGCGGCGGCAGGAGAAGGGGTCGGACGAGGGTGGCGGCGGTGCGTGGGGCTCGAGGGGGCGACGACGGGGCGCGTGGGGGTCAAGGGGGATGACGGCGACGGCGGGGCGCGTGGGGCTCGAGGGGGACGATGGCGGCGGCGGGGCTAGAGGGGAAGACGAGGCGTCTCGACGGCGGCACGGGTCGGGGTGGGGGCTGGATCGGGGTCGGGGAGGATGGGGAATGGGTGGAGGGGGCGAGACGTGGATGGATAAGGCAAAGTATGCCGACGGCTAAGCCGTCGGCATAGCCGACGATGCCACGTGGCCCCTATGCCGACGGCTTAGCCGTAGGCATATTTTTTTATTAGCAACAAATGTAAATATTTAATATAAATCTACTACTAATTTTATTTTTTATTTTTTTATTAGCAACAAATTTAAATTTTTAAAACAAATCTACTACTAATTTTAATTTTATTTTTATTTTTTATTAGCCACGCCACCAATCCGTGTACCACATTCCGTATGGCCGCAGCTATGCCGACGGCTTTGCCGTGGGCATAGTTATATTATTATATATTTTTAATGTTTTTATAGTTATATTTTTCCTTTTTTTATTTCATATAGATTTTTATTTTTTTATAGTTATATTTTTCCTTTTTATGTTTTTATGTATTATTATTTCATATAGATTTTTTAATTTTTTTAACCGCTTGGCCCTCTCCTCTCCAGGAACCACAAAGAGGAGAGGGGAGGGGAGGCGCCGAACTCGAGCAGCTTCGTCCGCCGATGCCATGGCCTGGTCACGGTTCTGGGAGTGCCATTGCCGCCGCCTCACGTGCTCGATCTGGAGCTTAGTTGGTCAGGTGAGTGAAGGGGAGGGGGTCGTTGACGGTGGGGGTGGGGTGGGGGTGGGGGCGGCGGCGGATCCAAGTCCGTCGGAGGGAGATGGTTGGCGCTCCCAGACACCTAGGAGCAACATCCGGGCCAAACCCACAGCTACATCCCCTCAGTGTAGACCCGACGCATCCGTTTCCCCCCTCCAGGTGCCGGCGGCGGCGCCGTCCGTGAGGAGGGCCACACCCCGGAGATGCGTGTCGCCTCTTCGGACATGCCACAACACCACCCCGCATGTACGAGGGGCCGGTGCGACGCTCCGGTGGCATTGCTACCCCCTCAGGGCTCCCGTCCTGCCTAACCCTGGAGCGGTTGACCACGAGATCTAGCCCGTTGACTTTCCACGGACGGGCTTTGACCAGTGGACGTCTCCACCCGGTTGTGTCAGGTCAGCCCAGAGGGACACCTGGGAGCAACATTCAGGCCAAACCCACAGCTACATCCCCTCCATGTAGGTCCGACGCGTCCGTTTCCCCCTCCAGGTGCCGGGGCGGCGCAGTCCGTGAAGGAGGCCACACCTCGGAGACGCGTGCCGCGTCTTCGGACATGCCACAACACCACCCCGCATGTATGATGGGCCGGTGCGACGCTCCGGTCGCATTGCTACCCCCTAGGGCCCCCGTCCCGCCTAACCCTGGAGCGGGTGACCACGAGATCTAGCCCTTCGACTTTCCATGGACGGGCTTTGACCAGTGGACCTCTGCACCCGGTTGTGTCAGGTCAGCCTAGAGGCACACCTGGGAGCAATATCCGGGCCAAACCCACAACTACATCCCCTTCGTGTAGAACCAACACGTCCATTTCCCCCCTCCAGGTGCCGGCAGCGGCGCCGTCCGTGAGGGGGGCCACACCCTGAAGACGCGTGCCGCCTCTTCGGACATGCCACAACACCACCCCGCATGTATAAGGGGCCGGTGCGACGCTCCGGTGGTATTGCTACCCCCCAGGGCCCCCGTTCGGCCTAACCCTGGAGCGGGTGACCACGAGATCTAGCCCTTTGACTTTCCACGGACGGGCTTTGACCAGTCACCCTCTCCACCTGGTTGTGTCAGGTCATCCCAGAGGGACACCTAAGAGCAATATTTGGCCCAAACCCACAGCTACATCCCCTCCATGTTGACCCGACGCGTCCGTTTCCCCCCTCCAGGTGCCGGCGGCGGCGCCGTCCGTGAGGGAGGCCACACCCCAGAGACGCGTGCCGCCTCTTCGGACATGCCACAACACCACCCCGCATGTATTAGAGGCCGGTGCGACAATCCGGTGGCATTACAACCCCCCAGGGCCCCCGTCCCGCCTAACCCTGGAGCGGTTGACCACGAGATCTACCCCTTTGACTTTTCAAGGATGGGCTTTCACCAGTGGACCTCTCCACCCGGTTGTGTCAGGTCAGCCTAGAGGGATACCTGGGAGCAACATCCGGGACAAACCCATAGCCACATCCCCTCCGTGTAGACCCGACGCGTCCGTTTCCCCCCTCCAGGTGCTGGCGGCAGCGCCGTCCGTGAAGGGGGCCACACCCTGGAGACGCGTGCCGCCTCTTCGGACATGCCACAACACCACCCCGCATGTATGAGGGGTGTTGGGGAACGTAGCAGAAATTCAGAATTTTCCTACGTGTCACCAAGATCTATGTATGGAGAGACCAGCAACGAGGGGAAGGAGAGTGCATCTACATACCCTTGTAGATCGCTACGCGGAAGCGTTCAAGAGAACGGGGTTGATGGAGTCGTACTCGTCGTGATCCAAATCACCGGAGATCCTAGTGCCGAACGGACGGCACCTCCGTGTTCAACACACGTACAGCCCGGTGACGTCTCCTACGCCTTGATTCAGCAAGGGGAGAAGGAGAGGTTGGGGAAGACTCCATCCATCAGCAGCACAACGGCGTGGTGGTGGTGGAGGAGCGTGGTACTCCAGCAGGGCTTCACCAAGCATCGCAAGAGACGAGGAGGGAGAGGGGTAGGGCTGCGCCAAGAAGGAGAGGAACTCGTGTGTGTTGGGCAGCCCAAACCTCAAGTATATATAGGGGAAGGGGAGGGGCTGCGCCCCCACCTAGGGTTCCCTCCCTAGGGGTGGCGGCAGCCTCCTAGATCCCATCTAGGTGGCGGCCACAAGGGGGAGAGGGGGAGGCGCACCTGGGGTGGGCCTTAGGGCCCATCGGCCCTAGGCTTTGCCCCCTTCCCCTCTTGGAGGCGCCTAGGGCCCTTGTGGCGGGGCGCACCAGCCCACCTGGGGCTGGTCCCCTCCCACACTTGGCCCATGAAGCCCTCCGGGGCTTGTGGCCCCACTTGGTGGACCCCCGGGACCCTCCCGGTGGTCCTGGTACATTACCGATAAAACCCGAAACTTTACCTCCAGACCATTCCGGAACTCCTCGTGACGTCCGGGATCTCATCCGGGACTCCGAACAACATTCGGTAACCACATATATCTATTCCCTATAACCCTAGCGTCATCGAACCTTAAGTGTGTAGACCCTACGGGTTCGGGAACCATGCAGACATGACCGAGATAACTCTCTGGTCAATAACCAACAGCGGGATCTAGATACCCATGTTGGCTCCCACATGTTCCACGATGATCTCATCGGATGAACCACGATGTCAAGGACTTAATCAATCCCGTATACAATTCCCTTTGTCTAGCGGTACGATACTTGCCCGAGATTCGATCGTCGGTATCCAGATACCTTGTTCAATCTCGTTACCGGCAAGTCTCTTTACTCGTTCCGTAACACATCATCCCGTGATCAACTCCTTGATCACATTGTGCACATTATGATGATGTCCTACCGAGTGGGCCCAGAGATACCTCTCCGTTTACACAGAGTGACAAATCCCAGTCTCGATTCGTGCCAACCCAACAGACACTTTCGGAGATACCTGTAGTGTACCTTTATAGCCACCCAGTTACGTTGTGACGTTTGGCACACCCAAAGCACTCCTACGGTATCCGGGAGCTTTAAGTCTTAACTTCATACCTTACAACTTAGGCAAGAACTCCTTCTTTGACTGATCCATCTTGAACACCTTCAAGATCATGTCAAGGTATGTGCTCATTTGAAAGTACCATTAAGCGTTTTGATCTATCCTTATAGATCTTGATGCTCAATGTTCAAGTAGCTTAATCCAGGCTTTCCATTGAAAAACACTTTTCAAATAACTCTGCATGCTTTCCAGAAATTCTACATCATTTCCGATCAACAATATGTTAACAACATATACTCATCAGAAATTCTATAGTGCTCCCACTCACTTCTTTGGAAATACAAGTTTCTCATGAACTTTGTATACACCCAAAACTTTGATCATCTCATCAAAGCATACATTCCAACTCCGAGATGCTTACCCCAGTCCTTAGAAGGATTGCTGGAGCTTTGCATACTTGTTAGCATCTTTCAGGATTGACAAAACCTTCCGGTTGTATCACATACAACCTTTCCTCAAAAATCGTCGAGGAAACAATGTTTTGACATCCTATCTGCAAGATTTCATAAATAATGTAGTAATTGCTAATATAATTCCAACAGACTCTTAGCATCGCTATGAGTGAGAAAGTCTCATCGTAGTCAACTCCTTGAACTTGTCGGAAAACATCTTAACAACAAGTCGAGCTTTCTTAATGGTGATACTTGCCATCATTGTCCATCTTCCTTTTAAAAATCCATCTGTACTCAACAGCCTTACGACCATCGAGTCGTTTCGCCAAAGTCTACACTTTGTTTTCATATATGGATCCTCTCTCAAATTATATGGCCTCGAGCCATTTTGGAATCCAGGCCCACCATCGCTTCTCCATAGCTTGTAGGTTCATTGTTGTCTAGCAACATGACTTCCAAGACAGGATTACGTACCACTCTGATGTATTACGCATCCTTGTCATCCCACGAGGTTTGGTAGTGACTTGATCTGAAGTTTCATGATCACTATCATAAGCTTCCACTTCAATTGGTGTAGGTGCCACAGGAACAACTCCCTGTGCCCTGCCACACACTAGTTGAAGAGACGGTTCAATAACCTCATCAAGTCTCCACCATCCTCCCACTCAATTCTTTCGAGAGAAACTTTTCCTCGAGAAAGGACCCGATTCTAGAAACAATCCCTTATTGCTTTCGGATCTGAGATAGGAGGTATACCCAACTGTTTTGGGTGTCCTATGAAGATGCATTTATCCGCTTTCGGTTCGAGCTTATTAGCCTGAAACTTTTTCACATAAGTATTGTTGCCCCAAACTTTTAAGAAATGATAGCTTAGGTTTCTCTAAACCATAGTTCATACGGTGTCATCTCATCGGAATTATGTGGTGCCATTTTTAAAGTGAATGTGGTTGTCTCTAATGCCTAACCCATAAACTATCGTGGTAATTCGATAAGAGACATCATGGTATGCATCATATCCAATAGGGTGCATTTATGATGTACGGACACACCATCACACCATGGTGTTCCTGGCTGTATTGGTTGTGAAACAATTTCCACAATGTCTTAATTATGTGCCAAACTCGTAATTCAGATATTCATCTCTACGATCATATCATAGACATTTTATCCTCTTGTCACGACGATGTTCAACTTCACTCTGAAATTACTTGAACCTTTCAATAATTCAGACTTATGTTTCATCAAGTAAATGTACTCAGTATCTACTCAAATCATCTGTGAAGTAAGAACATAACGATATCCACTACATGCCTCAGCACTCATTGGACTGCGCACATCAAGATGTATTACTTCCAACAAGTTGCTTTCTTGTTCCATTTTACTGAAAACGAGGCTTTCAGTCATCTTGCCCATGTGGTATGATTTGCATGTCTCAAGTGATTCAAAATCAAGTGAGTCCAAAAGATCCATCTGTATAGAGTTTCTTCATGCATATCTACCAACAAACATGGTTCGCATGTCTCAATCCTTTCAAAAATGAGTGAGTCCATCAACATGGAGCTTCTTCATGTGTTTTATACCGATATGACTTAAGTGGCAGTGCCACAAGTAGGTGGTACTATCATTACTATCTTATATCTTTTGGCATGAACATGTGCATCACTACGATCGAGATTCAATAAACCATTCATTTTAGGTGTAAGACCATTGAAGGTATTATTCAAATAAACAGAGTAACCATTATTCTCCTTAAATGAATAACCGTATTGCGATAGACGTAATCCAATCATGTCTATGCTCAACACAAACACCAAATAACAATTATTTAGGTTTTAATACCAATCTCGATGGTAGAGGGAGCGTACGATATTTGATCAACCTTGGAAATACTTCCAACACATATCGTCATCTCACCTTTTAGCTAGTCTCCGTTTATTCCGTAGCCTTTTGTTTCGAGTTACTAACACTTAGCAACCGAACCGGTATCTAATACCCTGGTGCTACCAGGAGTACTAGTAAAGTACACATTGTAATGCATATCCAATATACTTCTGTCGACCTTGCTAGCCTTCTCATCTACCAAGTATCTAGGGTGGTTCTGCTTCAGTGACTGTTCCCCTTATTACAGAAGCATTTAGTCTCGGGCTTGGGTTCAACCTTGGGTTTCTTCACTAGAGCAGCAGCTGAATTGCCGTTTCATGAAGTATCCCTTCTTGCCCTTGCCCTTCTTGAAACTAGTGGTTTCACCAACCATCAACAATTGATGCTCCTTCTTGATTTCTACTTTTGTGGTGTCAAACATCGCGAATATCTCAAGGATCATCATATATGTCCCCGATATTTTATAGTTCATCACGAAGCTCTAGCAGCTTGGTGGTAATGACTTCGGAGAAACATCACTATCTCATATGGAAGATCAACTCCCACTCGATTCAAATAATTGTTGTACTCAGAAAATCTGAGCACAAGCTCAACAATTGAGCTTTTCTCCCTTAGTTTGCAGGCTAAGAAAATCGTCGGAGGTCTTATACCTCTTGACGTGGGCATGAGCCTGAAATCCCAATTTCAGCCCTCGAAACATCTCATATGTTTCGCGACGTTTTAAAACGTCTTCGGTGCCTCAACTCTAAACCGTTTAACTGAACTATCACGTAGTTATCAAAATGTGTATGTCAGATGTTCGCAACATCCACAGACGACGTTCGAGGTTCAGCACACTGAGCGGTGCATTAAGGACATAAGCCTTTTATTTTCTGCATAATTGCTACTATCAACTTTCAACTAATTTTTCTCTAGGAACATATCTAAACAGTAGAACTAAAGCGCGAGCTACGACATAATTTGCAAAATCCTTTTGACTATGTTCAGGATAAACAAGTTCATCTTATGAACTCCCACTCAGATAGAAATCCCTCTAGTCATCTAAGTGATTACATGATCCGAGTCAACTAGGCCGTGTCCGATCATCACGTGAGACGGACTAGTCAACATCGGTGAACATCTTCATGTTGATCGTATCTTCTATACGACTCATGTTCGACCTTTCGGTCTTCTGTGTTCCGAGGCCATGTCTGTACATGCTAGGCTCATCAAGTCAACCTAAGTGTTTGCATGTGTAAATCTGTCTTACACCCGTTGTATGTGAACGTTGGAATCTATCACACCCGATCATCACGTGGTGCTTCGAAACAACGAACTGTCGTAACGGTGCACAGTTAGGGGGAACACTTTCTTGAAATTATTATGAGGGATCATCTTATTTACTACCGTCGTTCTAAGTAAACAAGATGCAAAAACATGATAAACATCACATGCAATCAAATAATAGTGACATGATATGGCCAATATCATATAGCTCCTTTGATCTCCATCTTGGAGCTCCATGATCATCTTGTCACCGGCATGACACCATGATCTCCATCATCATGATCTCCATCATCGTGTCTTCTTGAAGTTGTCACGTCATCTATTACTTCTACTACTATGGCTAACGCTTTAGCAATAAACTAAAGTAATTACATGACGTTTATGTTGACACGCAGGTCATAAATAAATAAAGACAACTCCTATGGCTCCTGCCGATTGTCATACTCATCGACATGCAAGTCATGATTCCTATTACAAGAACATGATCAATCTCATACATCACATATATCATTCATCACATCCTTTTTGGCCATATCACATCACATAGCATACCCTGCAAAAACAAGTTAGACGTCCTCTAATTGTTGTTTGCATGTTTTACGTGGCTGCTATGGGTTTCTAGCAAGAACGTTTCTTACCTACGCAAAAACCACAACGTGATATGACAATTGCTATTTACCCTTCATAAGGACCCTTTTCATCGAATCCGATCCGACTAAAGTGGGAGAGACAGACACCCGCCAGCCACCTTATGCAACTAGTGCATGTTAGTCGGTGGAACCGGTCTCACGTAAGCGTACATGTAAGGTTGGTCCGGGCCGCTTCATCCCACAATGCCGCCGAATCAAGATTGGACTAGTAACGGTAAGCATATTGAACAAAATCAACGCCCACAACTACTTTGTGTTCTACTCGTGCATAGAAACTACGCATAGACCTAGCTCTGATACCACTGTTGGGGAACGTAGCAGAAATTCAAAATTTTCCTACGTGTCACCAAGATCTATCTATGGAGAGACCAGCAACGAGGGGAAGGAGAGTGCATCTACATACCCTTGTAGATCGCTACGCGGAAGCGTTCAAGAGAATGGGGTTGATGGAGTCGTACTCGTCGTGATCCAAATCACCGGAGATCCTAGTGCCGAACGGACGGCACCTCCGTGTTCAACACACGTACAGCCCGGTGACGTCTCCTACGCCTTGATCCAGCAAGGGGAGAAGGAGAGGTTGGGGAAGACTCCATCCATCAGCAGCACAACGGCGTGGTGGTGGTGGAGGAGCGTGGTACTCCAGCAGGGCTTCGCCAAGCACCGCAAGAGATGAGGAGGGAGAGGGGTAGGGCTGCGCCAAGAAGGAGAGGAACTTGTGTGTGTTGGGCAGCCCAAACCTCAAGTATATATAGGGGAAGGGGAGGGGCTGCGCCCCCACCTAGGGTTCCCTCTCTAGGGGTGGCGGCAGCCCCCTAGATCCCATCTAGGTGGCGGCCACAAGGGGGAGAGGGGGAGGCGCACCTGGGGTGGGCCTTAGGGCCCATCTGCCCTATGGTTTGCCCCCTTCCCCTATTGGAAGCACCTTGGGCCCTTGTTGGGGGGGGGGCGCACCAGCCCACCTGGGGCTGGTCCCCTCCCACACTTGGCCCATGAAGCCCTCCGGGGCTTGTGGCCCCACTTGGTGGACCCCCGGGACCCTCCCGGTGGTCCCGGTACGTTACCGATAAAACCCGAAACTTTTCCGGTGACCAAAACAAGACTTCCCATATATAAATCTTTACCTCCGGACCATTCCGGAACTCCTCGTGACGTCCGGGATCTCATCCGGGACTCCGAACAACATACGGTAACCACGTATATCTATTCCCTATAACCCTAGCGTCATCGAACCTTAAGTGTGTAGACCCTACGGGTTCGGGAACCATGCAGACATGACCGAGATAACTCTCTGGTCAATAACCAACAGCGGGATCTAGATACCCATGTTGGCTCCCACATGTTCCACGATGATCTCATCGGATGAACCACGATGTCAAGGACTTAATCAATCCCGTATACAATTCCCTTTGTCTAGCGGTACGATACTTGCCCGAGATTCGATCGTCGGTATCCAGATACCTTGTTCAATCTCGTTACCGGCAAGTCTCTTTACTCGTTCCGTAACACATCATCCCGTGATCAACTCCTTGATCACATTGTGCACATTATGATGATGTCCTACCGAGTGGGCCCAGAGATACCTCTCCGTTTACACAGAGTGACAAATCCCAGTCTCGATTCGTGCCAACCCAACAGACACTTTCGGAGATACCTGTAGTGTACCTTTATAGCCACCCAGTTACGTTGTGACGTTTGGCACACCCAAAGCACTCCTACGGTATCCGGGAGTTGCACAATCTCATGGTCTAAGGAAATGATACTTGACATTAGAAAAGCTTTAGCATACGAACTACATGATCTTGTGCTAGGCTTAGGATTGGTTCTTGTCCATCACATCATTCTCCTAATGATGTGATCCCGTTATCAATGACATCCAATGTCCATGGTCAGGAAACCGTAACCATCTATTGATCAACGAGCTAGTCAACTAGAGGCTTACTAGGGACATGGTGTTGTCTATGTATCCACACATGTATCTGAGTTTCCTATCAATACAATTCTAGCATGGATAATAAACGATTATCATGAACAAGGAAATAGAATAATAATCAATTTATTATTGCCTCTAGGGCATATTTCCAACAGTCTCCCACTTGCACTAGAGTCAATAGTCCAGTTCACATCGATATGTGATTAACACTCAAGGTCACATCCCCATGTGACTAACACCCAAAGAGTTTACTAGAGTCCATAATCTAGTTCACATTACCATGTGATTAACACTCGATGAGTTCTAGGTTTGATCATGTTATGCTTGTGAGAGATGTTATAGTCAACGGGTCTGAATCTTTCAGATCCGTGTGTGCTTTACAAATCTCTATGTCATCTCCTAAATGCAGCTACCACATTCTATTTGGAGCTATTCCAAATAACTGTTCTACTATACGAATCCAGTTTACTACTCAGAATAATCTGGATTAGTGTCAAAGTTTGCATCGGCGTAACCCTTTACGACGAACTCTTTTACCATCTCCATAATCGAGAAAATTCCTTAGTCCACTAGTTACTAAGGATAACTTTGACCGCTATCCTGTGATCCATTCTTGGATCACTCTTGTACCCCTTGACTGACTCATGGCAAGGCACACTTCAGGTGCGGCACACAGCATAGCATATTGTAGAGAGCCTATGACAAAAGCATAGGGGACGACCTTCGTCCTTCCTCTTTCTTCTGCCGTGGTCGAGCTTTAAGTCTTAACTTCATACCTTACAACTTAGGCAAGAACTCCTTCTTTGACTGATCCATCTTGAACACCTTCAAGATCATGTCAAGGTATGTGCTCATTTGAAAGTACCATTAAGCGTTTTGATCTATCCTTATAGATCTTGATGCTCAATGTTCAAGTAGCTTAATCCAGGCTTTCCATTGAAAAACACTTTTCAAATAACTCTGCATGCTTTCCAGAAATTCTACATCATTTCCGATCAACAATATGTTAACAACATATACTCATCAGAAATTCTATAGTGCTCCCACTCACTTCTTTGGAAATACAAGTTTCTCATGAACTTTGTATACACCCAAAACTTTGATCATCTCATCAAAGCATACATTCCAACTCCGAGATGCTTACCCCAGTCCTTAGAAGGATTGCTGGAGCTTTGCATACTTGTTAGCATCTTTCAGGATTGACAAAACCTTCCGGTTGTATCACATACAACCTTTCCTCAAAAATCGTCGAGGAAACAATGTTTTGACATCCTATCTGCAAGATTTCATAAATAATGTAGTAATTGCTAATATAATTCCAACAGACTCTTAGCATCGCTATGAGTGAGAAAGTCTCATCGTAGTCAACTCCTTGAACTTGTCGGAAAACATCTTAACAACAAGTCGAGCTTTCTTAATGGTGATACTTGCCATCATGGTCCATCTTCCTTTTAAAAATCCATCTGTACTCAACAGCCTTACGACCATCGAGTCGTTCCGCCAAAGTCTACACTTTGTTTTCATATATGGATCCTCTCTCGAATTATATGGCCTCGAGCCATTTTGGAATCCAGGCCCACCATCGCTTCTCCATAGCTTGTAGGTTCATTGTTGTCTAGCAACATGACTTCCAAGACAGGATTACGTACCACTCTGATGTAGTACGCATCCTTGTCATCCCATGAGGTTTGGTAGTGACTTGATCTGAAGTTTCATGATCACTATCATAAGCTTCCACTTCAATTGGTGTAGGTGCCACAGGAACAACTCCCTGTGCCCTGCCACACACTAGTTGAAGAGACGGTTCAATAACCTCATCAAGTCTCCACCATCCTCCCACTCAATTCTTTCGAGAGAAACTTTTCCTCGAGAAAGGACCCGATTCTAGAAACAATCCCTTATTGCTTTCGGATCTGAGATAGGAGGTATACCCAACTGTTTTGGGTGTCCTATGAAGATGCATTTATCCGCTTTCGGTTCGAGCTTATTAGCCTGAAACTTTTTCACATAAGTATTGTTGCCCCAAACTTTTAAGAAATGATAGCTTAGGTTTCTCTAAACCATAGTTCATACGGTGTCATCTCATCGGAATTATGTGGTGCCATTTTTAAAGTGAATGTGGTTGTCTCTAATGCCTAACCCATAAACTATCGTGGTAATTCGATAAGAGACATCATGGTATGCATCATATCCAATAGGGTGCATTTATGATGTACGGACACACCATCACACCATGGTGTTCCTGGCTGTATTGGTTGTGAAACAATTTCCACAATGTCTTAATTATGTGCCAAACTCGTAATTCAGATATTCATCTCTACGATCATATCATAGACATTTTATCCTCTTGTCACGACGATGTTCAACTTCACTCTGAAATTACTTGAACCTTTCAATAATTCAGACTTATGTTTCATCAAGTAAATGTACTCAGTATCTACTCAAATCATCTGTGAAGTAAGAACATAACGATATCCACTACATGCCTCAGCACTCATTGGACTGCGCACATCAAGATGTATTACTTCCAACAAGTTGCTTTCTTGTTCCATTTTACTGAAAACGAGGCTTTCAGTCATCTTGCCCATGTGGTATGATTTGCATGTCTCAAGTGATTCAAAATCAAGTGAGTCCAAAAGATCCATCTGTATAGAGTTTCTTCATGCATATCTACCAACAAACATGGTTCGCATGTCTCAATCCTTTCAAAAATGAGTGAGTCCATCAACATGGAGCTTCTTCATGTGTTTTATACCGATATGACTTAAGTGGAAGTGCCACAAGTAGGTGGTACTATCATTACTATCTTATATCTTTTGGCATGAACATGTGCATCACTACGATCGAGATTCAATAAACCATTCATTTTAGGTGTAAGACCATTGAAGGTATTATTCAAATAAACAGAGTAACCATTATTCTCCTTAAATGAATAACCGTATTGCGATAGACGTAATCCAATCATGTCTATGCTCAACACAAACACCAAATAACAATTATTTAGGTTTTAATACCAATCTCGATGGTAGAGGGAGCGTACGATATTTGATCAACCTTGGAAATACTTCCAACACATATCGTCATCTCACCTTTTAGCTAGTCTCCGTTTATTCCGTAGCCTTTTGTTTCGAGTTACTAACACTTAGCAACCGAACCGGTATCTAATACCCTGGTGCTACCAGGAGTACTAGTAAAGTACACATTGTAATGCATATCCAATATACTTCTGTCGACCTTGCTAGCCTTCTCATCTACCAAGTATCTAGGGTGGTTCTGCTTCAGTGACTGTTCCCCTTATTACAGAAGCATTTAGTCTCGGGCTTGGGTTCAACCTTGGGTTTCTTCACTAGAGCAGCAGCTGAATTGCCGTTTCATGAAGTATCCCTTCTTGCCCTTGCCCTTCTTGAAACTAGTGGTTTCACCAACCATCAACAATTGATGCTCCTTCTTGATTTCTACTTTTGTGGTGTCAAACATCGCGAATATCTCAAGGATCATCATATATGTCCCCGATATTTTATAGTTCATCACGAAGCTCTAGCAGCTTGGTGGTAATGACTTCGGAGAAACATCACTATCTCATATGGAAGATCAACTCCCACTCGATTCAAATAATTGTTGTACTCAGAAAATCTGAGCACAAGCTCAACAATTGAGCTTTTCTCCCTTAGTTTGCAGGCTAAGAAAATCGTCGGAGGTCTTATACCTCTTGACGTGGGCATGAGCCTGAAATCCCAATTTCAGCCCTCGAAACATCTCATATGTTTCGCGACGTTTTAAAACGTCTTCGGTGCCTCAACTCTAAACCGTTTAACTGAACTATCACGTAGTTATCAAAATGTGTATGTCAGATGTTCGCAACATCCACAGACGACGTTCGAGGTTCAGCACACTGAGCGGTGCATTAAGGACATAAGCCTTTTATTTTCTGCATAATTGCTACTATCAACTTTCAACTAATTTTTCTCTAGGAACATATCTAAACAGTAGAACTAAAGCGCGAGCTACGACATAATTTGCAAAATCCTTTTGACTATGTTCAGGATAAACAAGTTCATCTTATGAACTCCCACTCAGATAGAAATCCCTCTAGTCATCTAAGTGATTACATGATCCGAGTCAACTAGGCCGTGTCCGATCATCACGTGAGACGGACTAGTCAACATCGGTGAACATCTTCATGTTGATCGTATCTTCTATACGACTCATGTTCGACCTTTCGGTCTTCTGTGTTCCGAGGCCATGTCTGTACATGCTAGGCTCATCAAGTCAACCTAAGTGTTTGCATGTGTAAATCTGTCTTACACCCGTTGTATGTGAACGTTGGAATCTATCACACCCGATCATCACGTGGTGCTTCGAAACAACGAACTGTCGTAACGGTGCACAGTTAGGGGGAACACTTTCTTGAAATTATTATGAGGGATCATCTTATTTACTACCGTCGTTCTAAGTAAACAAGATGCAAAAACATGATAAACATCACATGCAATCAAATAATAGTGACATGATATGGCCAATATCATATAGCTCCTTTGATCTCCATCTTGGAGCTCCATGATCATCTTGTCACCGGCATGACACCATGATCTCCATCATCATGATCTCCATCATCGTGTCTTCTTGAAGTTGTCACGTCATCTATTACTTCTACTACTATGGCTAACGCTTTAGCAATAAACTAAAGTAATTACATGACGTTTATGTTGACACGCAGGTCATAAATAAATAAAGACAACTCCTATGGCTCCTGCCGATTGTCATACTCATCGACATGCAAGTCATGATTCCTATTACAAGAACATGATCAATCTCATACATCACATATATCATTCATCACATCCTTTTTGGCCATATCACATCACATAGCATACCCTGCAAAAACAAGTTAGACGTCCTCTAATTGTTGTTTGCATGTTTTACGTGGCTGCTATGGGTTTCTAGCAAGAACGTTTCTTACCTACGCAAAAACCACAATGTGATATGCCAATTGCTATTTACCCTTCATAAGGACCCTTTTCATCGAATCCGATCTGACTAAAGTGGGAGAGACAGACACCCGCCAGCCACCTTATGCAACTAGTGCATGTTAGTCGGTGGAACCGGTCTCACGTAAGCGTACACGTAAGGTTGGTCCGGGCCGCTTCATCCCACAATGCCGCCGAATCAAGATTGGACTAGTAACGGTAAGCATATTGAACAAAATCAACGCCCACAACTACTTTGTGTTCTACTCGTGCATAGAAACTACGCATAGACCTAGCTCTGATACCACTGTTGGGGAACGTAGCAGAAATTCAAAATTTTCCTACGTGTCACCAAGATCTATCTATGGAGAGACCAGCAACGAGGGGAAGGAGAGTGCATCTACATACCCTTGTAGATCGCTACGCGGAAGAGTTCAAGAGAATGGGGTTGATGGAGTCGTACTCGTCGTGATCCAAATCACCGGAGATCCTAGTGCCGAACGGACGGCACCTCCGTGTTCAACACATGTACAGCCCGGTGACGTCTCCTACGCCTTGATCCAGCAAGGGGAGAAGGAGAGGTTGGGGAAGACTCCATCCATCAGCAGCACAACGGCGTGGTGGTGGTGGAGGAGCGTGGTACTCCAGCAGGGCTTCGCCAAGCACCGCAAGAGATGAGGAGGGAGAGGGGTAGGGCTGCGCCAAGAAGGAGAGGAACTTGTGTGTGTTGGGCAGCCCAAACCTCAAGTATATATAGGGGAAGGGGAGGGGCTGCGCCCCCACCTAGGGTTCCCTCTCTAGGGGTGGCGGCAGCCCCCTAGATCCCATCTAGGTGGCGGCCACAAGGGGGAGAGGGGGAGGCGCACCTGGGGTGGGCCTTAGGGCCCATCTGCCCTATGGTTTGCCCCCTTCCCCTATTGGAGGCACCTTGGGCCCTTGTTGGGGGGGGCGCACCAGCCCACCTGGGGCTGGTCCCCTCCCACACTTGGCCCATGAAGCCCTCCGGGGCTTGTGGCCCCACTTGGTGGACCCCCGGGACCCTCCTGGTGGTCCCGGTACGTTACCGATAAAACCCGAAACTTTTCCGGTGACCAAAACAAGACTTCCCATATATAAATCTTTACCTCCGGACCATTCCGGAACTCCTCGTGACGTCCGGGATCTCATCCGGGACTCCGAACAACATACGGTAACCACGTATATCTATTCCCTATAACCCTAGCGTCATCGAACCTTAAGTGTGTAGACCCTACGGGTTCGGGAACCATGCAGACATGACCGAGATAACTCTCTGGTCAATAACCAACAGCGGGATCTAGATACCCATGTTGGCTCCCACATGTTCCACGATGATCTCATCGGATGAACCACGATGTCAAGGACTTAATCAATCCCGTATACAATTCCCTTTGTCTAGCGGTACGATACTTGCCCGAGATTCGATCGTCGGTATCCAGATACCTTGTTCAATCTCGTTACCGGCAAGTCTCTTTACTCGTTCCGTAACACATCATCCCGTGATCAACTCCTTGATCACATTGTGCACATTATGATGATGTCCTACCGAGTGGGCCCAGAGATACCTCTCCGTTTACACAGAGTGACAAATCCCAGTCTCGATTCGTGCCAACCCAACAGACACTTTCGGAGATACCTGTAGTGTACCTTTATAGCCACCCAGTTACGTTGTGACGTTTGGCACACCCAAAGCACTCCTACGGTATCCGGGAGTTGCACAATCTCATGGTCTAAGGAAATGATACTTGACATTAGAAAAGCTTTAGCATACGAACTACATGATCTTGTGCTAGGCTTAGGATTGGTTCTTGTCCATCACATCATTCTCCTAATGATGTGATCCCGTTATCAATGACATCCAATGTCCATGGTCAGGAAACCGTAACCATCTATTGATCAACGAGCTAGTCAACTAGAGGCTTACTAGGGACATGGTGTTGTCTATGTATCCACACATGTATCTGAGTTTCCTATCAATACAATTCTAGCATGGATAATAAACGATTATCATGAACAAGGAAATAGAATAATAATCAATTTATTATTGCCTCTAGGGCATATTTCCAACAGTCTCCCACTTGCACTAGAGTCAATAGTCCAGTTCACATCGATATGTGATTAACACTCAAGGTCACATCCCCATGTGACTAACACCCAAAGAGTTTACTAGAGTCCATAATCTAGTTCACATTACCATGTGATTAACACTCGATGAGTTCTAGGTTTGATCATGTTATGCTTGTGAGAGATGTTATAGTCAACGGGTCTGAATCTTTCAGATCCGTGTGTGCTTTACAAATCTCTATGTCATCTCCTAAATGCAGCTACCACATTCTATTTGGAGCTATTCCAAATAACTGTTCTACTATACGAATCCAGTTTACTACTCAGAATAATCTGGATTAGTGTCAAAGTTTGCATCGGCGTAACCCTTTACGACGAACTCTTTTACCATCTCCATAATCGAGAAAATTCCTTAGTCCACTAGTTACTAAGGATAACTTTGACCGCTATCCTGTGATCCATTCTTGGATCACTCTTGTACCCCTTGACTGACTCATGGCAAGGCACACTTCAGGTGCGGCACACAGCATAGCATATTGTAGAGAGCCTATGACAAAAGCATAGGGGACGACCTTCGTCCTTCTTCTTTCTTCTGCCGTGGTCGAGCTTTAAGTCTTAACTTCATACCTTACAACTTAGGCAAGAACTCCTTCTTTGACTGATCCATCTTGAACACCTTCAAGATCATGTCAAGGTATGTGCTCATTTGAAAGTACCATTAAGCGTTTTGATCTATCCTTATAGATCTTGATGCTCAATGTTCAAGTAGCTTAATCCAGGCTTTCCATTGAAAAACACTTTTCAAATAACTCTGCATGCTTTCCAGAAATTCTACATCATTTCTGATCAACAATATGTTAACAACATATACTCATCAGAAATTCTATAGTGCTCCCACTCACTTCTTTGGAAATACAAGTTTCTCATGAACTTTGTATACACCCAAAACTTTGATCATCTCATCAAAGCATACATTCCAACTCCGAGATGCTTACCCCAGTCCTTAGAAGGATTGCTGGAGCTTTGCATACTTGTTAGCATCTTTCAGGATTGACAAAACCTTCCGGTTGTATCACATACAACCTTTCCTCAAAAATCGTCGAGGAAACAATGTTTTGACATCCTATCTGCAAGATTTCATAAATAATGTAGTAATTGCTAATATAATTCCAACAGACTCTTAGCATCGCTATGAGTGAGAAAGTCTCATCGTAGTCAACTCCTTGAACTTGTCGGAAAACATCTTAACAACAAGTCGAGCTTTCTTAATGGTGATACTTGCCATCATTGTCCATCTTCCTTTTAAAAATCCATCTGTACTCAACAGCCTTACGACCATCGAGTCGTTTCGCCAAAGTCTACACTTTGTTTTCATATATGGATCCTCTCTCAAATTATATGGCCTCGAGCCATTTTGGAATCCAGGCCCACCATCGCTTCTCCATAGCTTGTAGGTTCATTGTTGTCTAGCAACATGACTTCCAAGACAGGATTACGTACCACTCTGATGTATTACGCATCCTTGTCATCCCACGAGGTTTGGTAGTGACTTGATCTGAAGTTTCATGATCACTATCATAAGCTTCCACTTCAATTGGTGTAGGTGCCACAGGAACAACTCCCTGTGCCCTGCCACACACTAGTTGAAGAGACGGTTCAATAACCTCATCAAGTCTCCACCATCCTCCCACTCAATTCTTTCGAGAGAAACTTTTCCTCGAGAAAGGACCCGATTCTAGAAACAATCCCTTATTGCTTTCGGATCTGAGATAGGAGGTATACCCAACTGTTTTGGGTGTCCTATGAAGATGCATTTATCCGCTTTCGGTTCGAGCTTATTAGCCTGAAACTTTTTCACATAAGTATTGTTGCCCCAAACTTTTAAGAAATGATAGCTTAGGTTTCTCTAAACCATAGTTCATACGGTGTCATCTCATCGGAATTACGTGGTGCCATTTTTAAAGTGAATGTGGTTGTCTCTAATGCCTAACCCATAAACTATCGTGGTAATTCGATAAGAGACATCATGGTATGCATCATATCCAATAGGGTGCATTTATGATGTACGGACACACCATCACACCATGGTGTTCCTGGCTGTATTGGTTGTGAAACAATTTCCACAATGTCTTAATTATGTGCCAAACTCGTAATTCAGATATTCATCTCTACGATCATATCATAGACATTTTATCCTCTTGTCACGACGATGTTCAACTTCACTCTGAAATTACTTGAACCTTTCAATAATTCAGACTTATGTTTCATCAAGTAAATGTACTCAGTATCTACTCAAATCATCTGTGAAGTAAGAACATAACGATATCCACTACATGCCTCAGCACTCATTGGACTGCGCACATCAAGATGTATTACTTCCAACAAGTTGCTTTCTTGTTCCATTTTACTGAAAACGAGGCTTTCAGTCATCTTGCCCATGTGGTATGATTTGCATGTCTCAAGTGATTCAAAATCAAGTGAGTCCAAAAGATCCATCTGTATAGAGTTTCTTCATGCATATCTACCAACAAACATGGTTCGCATGTCTCAATCCTTTCAAAAATGAGTGAGTCCATCAACATGGAGCTTCTTCATGTGTTTTATACCGATATGACTTAAGTGGAAGTGCCACAAGTAGGTGGTACTATCATTACTATCTTATATCTTTTGGCATGAACATGTGCATCACTACGATCGAGATTCAATAAACCATTCATTTTAGGTGTAAGACCATTGAAGGTATTATTCAAATAAACAGAGTAACCATTATTCTCCTTAAATGAATAACCGTATTGCGATAGACGTAATCCAATCATGTCTATGCTCAACACAAACACCAAATAACAATTATTTAGGTTTTAATACCAATCTCGATGGTAGAGGGAGCGTACGATATTTGATCAACCTTGGAAATACTTCCAACACATATCGTCATCTCACCTTTTAGCTAGTCTCCGTTTATTCCGTAGCCTTTTGTTTCGAGTTACTAACACTTAGCAACCGAACCGGTATCTAATACCCTGGTGCTACCAGGAGTACTAGTAAAGTACACATTGTAATGCATATCCAATATACTTCTGTCGACCTTGCTAGCCTTCTCATCTACCAAGTATCTAGGGTGGTTCTGCTTCAGTGACTGTTCCCCTTATTACAGAAGCATTTAGTCTCGGGCTTGGGTTCAACCTTGGGTTTCTTCACTAGAGCAGCAGCTGAATTGCCGTTTCATGAAGTATCCCTTCTTGCCCTTGCCCTTCTTGAAACTAGTGGTTTCACCAACCATCAACAATTGATGCTCCTTCTTGATTTCTACTTTTGTGGTGTCAAACATCGTGAATATCTCAAGGATCATCATATATGTCCCCGATATTTTATAGTTCATCACGAAGCTCTAGCAGCTTGGTGGTAATGACTTCGGAGAAACATCACTATCTCATATGGAAGATCAACTCCCACTCGATTCAAATAATTGTTGTACTCAGACAATCTGAGCACAAGCTCAACAATTGAGCTTTTCTCCCTTAGTTTGCAGGCTAAGAAAATCGTCGGAGGTCTTATACCTCTTGACGTGGGCATGAGCCTGAAATCCCAATTTCAGCCCTCGAAACATCTCATATGTTTCGCGACGTTTTAAAACGTCTTCGGTGCCTCAACTCTAAACCGTTTAACTGAACTATCACGTAGTTATCAAAATGTGTATGTCAGATGTTCGCAACATCCACAGACGACGTTCGAGGTTCAGCACACTGAGCGGTGCATTAAGGACATAAGCCTTTTATTTTCTGCATAATTGCTACTATCAACTTTCAACTAATTTTTCTCTAGGAACATATCTAAACAGTAGAACTAAAGCGCGAGCTACGACATAATTTGCAAAATCCTTTTGACTATGTTCAGGATAAACAAGTTCATCTTATGAACTCCCACTCAGATAGAAATCCCTCTAGTCATCTAAGTGATTACATGATCCGAGTCAACTAGGCCGTGTCCGATCATCACGTGAGACGGACTAGTCAACATCGGTGAACATCTTCATGTTGATCGTATCTTCTATACGACTCATGTTCGACCTTTCGGTCTTCTGTGTTCCGAGGCCATGTCTGTACATGCTAGGCTCATCAAGTCAACCTAAGTGTTTGCATGTGTAAATCTGTCTTACACCCGTTGTATGTGAACGTTGGAATCTATCACACCCGATCATCACGTGGTGCTTCGAAACAACGAACTGTCGTAACGGTGCACAGTTAGGGGGAACACTTTCTTGAAATTATTATGAGGGATCATCTTATTTACTACCGTCGTTCTAAGTAAACAAGATGCAAAAACATGATAAACATCACATGCAATCAAATAATAGTGACATGATATGGCCAATATCATATAGCTCCTTTGATCTCCATCTTGGAGCTCCATGATCATCTTGTCACCGGCATGACACCATGATCTCCATCATCATGATCTCCATCATCGTGTCTTCTTGAAGTTGTCACGTCATCTATTACTTCTACTACTATGGCTAACGCTTTAGCAATAAACTAAAGTAATTACATGACGTTTATGTTGACACGCAGGTCATAAATAAATAAAGACAACTCCTATGGCTCCTGCCGATTGTCATACTCATCGACATGCAAGTCATGATTCCTATTACAAGAACATGATCAATCTCATACATCACATATATCATTCATCACATCCTTTTTGGCCATATCACATCACATAGCATACCCTGCAAAAACAAGTTAGACGTCCTCTAATTGTTGTTTGCATGTTTTACGTGGCTGCTATGGGTTTCTAGCAAGAACGTTTCTTACCTACGCAAAAACCACAACGTGATATGCCAATTGCTATTTACCCTTCATAAGGACCCTTTTCATCGAATCCGATCTGACTAAAGTGGGAGAGACAGACACCCGCCAGCCACCTTATGCAACTAGTGCATGTTAGTCGGTGGAACCGGTCTCACGTAAGCGTACACGTAAGGTTGGTCCGGGCCGCTTCATCCCACAATGCCGCCGAATCAAGATTGGACTAGTAACGGTAAGCATATTGAACAAAATCAACGCCCACAACTACTTTGTGTTCTACTCGTGCATAGAAACTACGCATAGACCTAGCTCTGATACCACTGTTGGGGAACGTAGCAGAAATTCAAAATTTTCCTACGTGTCACCAAGATCTATCTATGGAGAGACCAGCAACGAGGGGAAGGAGAGTGCATCTACATACCCTTGTAGATCGCTACGCGGAAGAGTTCAAGAGAATGGGGTTGATGGAGTCGTACTCGTCGTGATCCAAATCACCGGAGATCCTAGTGCCGAACGGACGGCACCTCCGTGTTCAACACATGTACAGCCCGGTGACGTCTCCTACGCCTTGATCCAGCAAGGGGAGAAGGAGAGGTTGGGGAAGACTCCATCCATCAGCAGCACAACGGCGTGGTGGTGGTGGAGGAGCGTGGTACTCCAGCAGGGCTTCGCCAAGCACCGCAAGAGATGAGGAGGGAGAGGGGTAGGGCTGCGCCAAGAAGGAGAGGAACTTGTGTGTGTTGGGCAGCCCAAACCTCAAGTATATATAGGGGAAGGGGAGGGGCTGCGCCCCCACCTAGGGTTCCCTCTCTAGGGGTGGCGGCAGCCCCCTAGATCCCATCTAGGTGGCGGCCACAAGGGGGAGAGGGGGAGGCGCACCTGGGGTGGGCCTTAGGGCCCATCTGCCCTATGGTTTGCCCCCTTCCCCTATTGGAGGCACCTTGGGCCCTTGTTGGGGGGGGCGCACCAGCCCACCTGGGGCTGGTCCCCTCCCACACTTGGCCCATGAAGCCCTCCGGGGCTTGTGGCCCCACTTGGTGGACCCCCGGGACCCTCCTGGTGGTCCCGGTACGTTACCGATAAAACCCGAAACTTTTCCGGTGACCAAAACAAGACTTCCCATATATAAATCTTTACCTCCGGACCATTCCGGAACTCCTCGTGACGTCCGGGATCTCATCCGGGACTCCGAACAACATACGGTAACCACGTATATCTATTCCCTATAACCCTAGCGTCATCGAACCTTAAGTGTGTAGACCCTACGGGTTCGGGAACCATGCAGACATGACCGAGATAACTCTCTGGTCAATAACCAACAGCGGGATCTAGATACCCATGTTGGCTCCCACATGTTCCACGATGATCTCATCGGATGAACCACGATGTCAAGGACTTAATCAATCCCGTATACAATTCCCTTTGTCTAGCGGTACGATACTTGCCCGAGATTCGATCGTCGGTATCCAGATACCTTGTTCAATCTCGTTACCGGCAAGTCTCTTTACTCGTTCCGTAACACATCATCCCGTGATCAACTCCTTGATCACATTGTGCACATTATGATGATGTCCTACCGAGTGGGCCCAGAGATACCTCTCCGTTTACACAGAGTGACAAATCCCAGTCTCGATTCGTGCCAACCCAACAGACACTTTCGGAGATACCTGTAGTGTACCTTTATAGCCACCCAGTTACGTTGTGACGTTTGGCACACCCAAAGCACTCCTACGGTATCCGGGAGTTGCACAATCTCATGGTCTAAGGAAATGATACATGACATTAGAAAAGCTTTAGCATACGAACTACATGATCTTGTGCTAGGCTTAGGATTGGTTCTTGTCCATCACATCATTCTCCTAATGATGTGATCCCGTTATCAATGACATCCAATGTCCATGGTCAGGAAACCGTAACCATCTATTGATCAACGAGCTAGTCAACTAGAGGCTTACTAGGGACATGGTGTTGTCTATGTATCCACACATGTATCTGAGTTTCCTATCAATACAATTCTAGCATGGATAATAAACGATTATCATGAACAAGGAAATATAATAATAATCAATTTATTATTGCCTCTAGGGCATATTTCCAACAGTCTCCCACTTGCACTAGAGTCAATAGTCCAGTTCACATCGATATGTGATTAACACTCAAGGTCACATCCCCATGTGACTAACACCCAAAGAGTTTACTAGAGTCCATAATCTAGTTCACATTACCATGTGATTAACACTCGATGAGTTCTAGGTTTGATCATGTTATGCTTGTGAGAGATGTTATAGTCAACGGGTCTGAATCTTTCAGATCCGTGTGTGCTTTACAAATCTCTATGTCATCTCCTAAATGCAGCTACCACATTCTATTTGGAGCTATTCCAAATAACTGTTCTACTATACGAATCCAGTTTACTACTCAGAATAATCTGGATTAGTGTCAAAGTTTGCATCGGCGTAACCCTTTACGACGAACTCTTTTACCATCTCCATAATCGAGAAAATTCCTTAGTCCACTAGTTACTAAGGATAACTTTGACCGCTATCCTGTGATCCATTCTTGGATCACTCTTGTACCCCTTGACTGACTCATGGCAAGGCACACTTCAGGTGCGGCACACAGCATAGCATATTGTAGAGAGCCTATGACAAAAGCATAGGGGACGACCTTCGTCCTTCCTCTTTCTTCTGCCGTGGTCGAGCTTTAAGTCTTAACTTCATACCTTACAACTTAGGCAAGAACTCCTTCTTTGACTGATCCATCTTGAACACCTTCAAGATCATGTCAAGGTATGTGCTCATTTGAAAGTACCATTAAGCGTTTTGATCTATCCTTATAGATCTTGATGCTCAATGTTCAAGTAGCTTAATCCAGGCTTTCCATTGAAAAACACTTTTCAAATAACTCTGCATGCTTTCCAGAAATTCTACATCATTTCCGATCAACAATATGTTAACAACATATACTCATCAGAAATTCTATAGTGCTCCCACTCACTTCTTTGGAAATACAAGTTTCTCATGAACTTTGTATACACCCAAAACTTTGATCATCTCATCAAAGCATACATTCCAACTCCGAGATGCTTACCCCAGTCCTTAGAAGGATTGCTGGAGCTTTGCATACTTGTTAGCATCTTTCAGGATTGACAAAACCTTCCGGTTGTATCACATACAACCTTTCCTCAAAAATCGTCGAGGAAACAATGTTTTGACATCCTATCTGCAAGATTTCATAAATAATGTAGTAATTGCTAATATAATTCCAACAGACTCTTAGCATCGCTATGAGTGAGAAAGTCTCATCGTAGTCAACTCCTTGAACTTGTCGGAAAACATCTTAACAACAAGTCGAGCTTTCTTAATGGTGATACTTGCCATCATTGTCCATCTTCCTTTTAAAAATCCATCTGTACTCAACAGCCTTACGACCATCGAGTCGTTTCGCCAAAGTCTACACTTTGTTTTCATATATGGATCCTCTCTCAAATTATATGGCCTCGAGCCATTTTGGAATCCAGGCCCACCATCGCTTCTCCATAGCTTGTAGGTTCATTGTTGTCTAGCAACATGACTTCCAAGACAGGATTACGTACCACTCTGATGTATTACGCATCCTTGTCATCCCACGAGGTTTGGTAGTGACTTGATCTGAAGTTTCATGATCACTATCATAAGCTTCCACTTCAATTGGTGTAGGTGCCACAGGAACAACTCCCTGTGCCCTGCCACACACTAGTTGAAGAGACGGTTCAATAACCTCATCAAGTCTCCACCATCCTCCCACTCAATTCTTTCGAGAGAAACTTTTCCTCGAGAAAGGACCCGATTCTAGAAACAATCCCTTATTGCTTTCGGATCTGAGATAGGAGGTATACCCAACTGTTTTGGGTGTCCTATGAAGATGCATTTATCCGCTTTCGGTTCGAGCTTATTAGCCTGAAACTTTTTCACATAAGTATTGTTGCCCCAAACTTTTAAGAAATGATAGCTTAGGTTTCTCTAAACCATAGTTCATACGGTGTCATCTCATCGGAATTACGTGGTGCCATTTTTAAAGTGAATGTGGTTGTCTCTAATGCCTAACCCATAAACTATCGTGGTAATTCGATAAGAGACATCATGGTATGCATCATATCCAATAGGGTGCATTTATGATGTACGGACACACCATCACACCATGGTGTTCCTGGCTGTATTGGTTGTGAAACAATTTCCACAATGTCTTAATTATGTGCCAAACTCGTAATTCAGATATTCATCTCTACGATCATATCATAGACATTTTATCCTCTTGTCACGACGATGTTCAACTTCACTCTGAAATTACTTGAACCTTTCAATAATTCAGACTTATGTTTCATCAAGTAAATGTACTCAGTATCTACTCAAATCATCTGTGAAGTAAGAACATAACGATATCCACTACATGCCTCAGCACTCATTGGACTGCGCACATCAAGATGTATTACTTCCAACAAGTTGCTTTCTTGTTCCATTTTACTGAAAACGAGGCTTTCAGTCATCTTGCCCATGTGGTATGATTTGCATGTCTCAAGTGATTCAAAATCAAGTGAGTCCAAAAGATCCATCTGTATAGAGTTTCTTCATGCATATCTACCAACAAACATGGTTCGCATGTCTCAATCCTTTCAAAAATGAGTGAGTCCATCAACATGGAGCTTCTTCATGTGTTTTATACCGATATGACTTAAGTGGCAGTGCCACAAGTAGGTGGTACTATCATTACTATCTTATATCTTTTGGCATGAACATGTGCATCACTACGATCGAGATTCAATAAACCATTCATTTTAGGTGTAAGACCATTGAAGGTATTATTCAAATAAACAGAGTAACCATTATTCTCCTTAAATGAATAACCGTATTGCGATAGACGTAATCCAATCATGTCTATGCTCAACACAAACACCAAATAACAATTATTTAGGTTTTAATACCAATCTCGATGGTAGAGGGAGCGTACGATATTTGATCAACCTTGGAAATACTTCCAACACATATCGTCATCTCACCTTTTAGCTAGTCTCCGTTTATTCCGTAGCCTTTTGTTTCGAGTTACTAACACTTAGCAACCGAACCGGTATCTAATACCCTGGTGCTACCAGGAGTACTAGTAAAGTACACATTGTAATGCATATCCAATATACTTCTGTCGACCTTGCTAGCCTTCTCATCTACCAAGTATCTAGGGTGGTTCTGCTTCAGTGACTGTTCCCCTTATTACAGAAGCATTTAGTCTCGGGCTTGGGTTAAACCTTGGGTTTCTTCACTAGAGCAGCAGCTGAATTGCCGTTTCATGAAGTATCCCTTCTTGCCCTTGCCCTTCTTGAAACTAGTGGTTTCACCAACCATCAACAATTGATGCTCCTTCTTGATTTCTACTTTTGTGGTGTCAAACATCGCGAATATCTCAAGGATCATCATATATGTCCCCGATATTTTATAGTTCATCACGAAGCTCTAGCAGCTTGGTGGTAATGACTTCGGAGAAACATCACTATCTCATATGGAAGATCAACTCCCACTCGATTCAAATAATTGTTGTACTCAGAAAATCTGAGCACAAGCTCAACAATTGAGCTTTTCTCCCTTAGTTTGCAGGCTAAGAAAATCGTCGGAGGTCTTATACCTCTTGACGTGGGCATGAGCCTGAAATCCCAATTTCAGCCCTCGAAACATCTCATATGTTTCGCGACGTTTTAAAACGTCTTCGGTGCCTCAACTCTAAACCGTTTAACTGAACTATCACGTAGTTATCAAAATGTGTATGTCAGATGTTCGCAACATCCACAGACGACGTTCGAGGTTCAGCACACTGAGCGGTGCATTAAGGACATAAGCCTTTTATTTTTTGCATAATTGCTACTATCAACTTTCAACTAATTTTTCTCTAGGAACATATCTAAACAGTAGAACTAAAGCGCGAGCTACGACATAATTTGCAAAATCCTTTTGACTATGTTCAGGATAAACAAGTTCATCTTATGAACTCCCACTCAGATAGAAATCCCTCTAGTCATCTAAGTGATTACATGATCCGAGTCAACTAGGCCGTGTCCGATCATCACGTGAGACGGACTAGTCAACATCGGTGAACATCTTCATGTTGATCGTATCTTCTATACGACTCATGTTCGACCTTTCGGTCTTCTGTGTTCCGAGGCCATGTCTGTACATGCTAGGCTCATCAAGTCAACCTAAGTGTTTGCATGTGTAAATCTGTCTTACACCCGTTGTATGTGAACGTTGGAATCTATCACACCCGATCATCACGTGGTGCTTCGAAACAACGAACTGTCGTAACGGTGCACAGTTAGGGGGAACACTTTCTTGAAATTATTATGAGGGATCATCTTATTTACTACCGTCGTTCTAAGTAAACAAGATGCAAAAACATGATAAACATCACATGCAATCAAATAATAGTGACATGATATGGCCAATATCATATAGCTCCTTTGATCTCCATCTTGGAGCTCCATGATCATCTTGTCACCGGCATGACACCATGATCTCCATCATCATGATCTCCATCATCATGATCTCCATCATCGTGTCTTCTTGAAGTTGTCACGTCATCTATTACTTCTACTACTATGGCTAACGCTTTAGCAATAAACTAAAGTAATTACATGACGTTTATGTTGACACGCAGGTCATAAATAAATAAAGACAACTCCTATGGCTCCTGCCGATTGTCATACTCATCGACATGCAAGTCATGATTCCTATTACAAGAACATGATCAATCTCATACATCACATATATCATTCATTACATCCTTTTTGGCCATATCACATCACATAGCATACCCTGCAAAAACAAGTTAGACGTCCTCTAATTGTTGTTTGCATGTTTTACGTGGCTGCTATGGGTTTCTAGCAAGAACGTTTCTTACCTACGCAAAAACCACAACGTGATATGCCAATTGCTATTTACCCTTCATAAGGACCCTTTTCATCGAATCCGATCTGACTAAAGTGGGAGAGACAGACACCCGCCAGCCACCTTATGCAACTAGTGCATGTTAGTCGGTGGAACCGGTCTCACGTAAGCGTACACGTAAGGTTGGTCCGGGCCGCTTCATCCCACAATGCCGCCGAATCAAGATTGGACTAGTAACGGTAAGCATATTGAACAAAATCAACGCCCACAACTACTTTGTGTTCTACTCGTGCATAGAAACTACGCATAGACCTAGCTCTGATACCACTGTTGGGGAACGTAGCAGAAATTCAAAATTTTCCTACGTGTCACCAAGATCTATCTATGGAGAGACCAGCAACGAGGGGAAGGAGAGTGCATCTACATACCCTTGTAGATCGCTACGCGGAAGCGTTCAAGAGAATGGGGTTGATGGAGTCGTACTCGTCGTGATCCAAATCACCGGAGATCCTAGTGCCGAACGGACGGCACCTCCGTGTTCAACACACGTACAGCCCGGTGACGTCTCCTACGCCTTGATCCAGCAAGGGGAGAAGGAGAGGTTGGGGAAGACTCCATCCATCAGCAGCACAACGGCGTGGTGGTGGTGGAGGAGCGTGGTACTCCAGCAGGGCTTCGCCAAGCACCGCAAGAGATGAGGAGGGAGAGGGGTAGGGCTGCGCCAAGAAGGAGAGGAACTTGTGTGTGTTGGGCAGCCCAAACCTCAAGTATATATAGGGGAAGGGGAGGGGCTGCGCCCCCACCTAGGGTTCCCTCTCTAGGAGTGGCGGCAGCCCCCTAGATCCCATCTAGGTGGCGGCCACAAGGGGGAGAGGGGGAGGCGCACCTGGGGTGGGCCTTAGGGCCCATCTGCCCTATGGTTTGCCCCCTTCCCCTATTGGAAGCACCTTGGGCCCTTGTTGGGGGGGGGGCGCACCAGCCCACCTGGGGCTGGTCCCCTCCCACACTTGGCCCATGAAGCCCTCCGGGGCTTGTGGCCCCACTTGGTGGACCCCCGGGACCCTCCCGGTGGTCCCGGTACGTTACCGATAAAACCCGAAACTTTTCCGGTGACCAAAACAAGACTTCCCATATATAAATCTTTACCTCCGGACCATTCCGGAACTCCTCGTGACGTCCGGGATCTCATCCGGGACTCCGAACAACATACGGTAACCACGTATATCTATTCCCTATAACCCTAGCGTCATCAAACCTTAAGTGTGTAGACCCTACGGGTTCGGGAACCATGCAGACATGACCGAGATAACTCTCTGGTCAATAACCAACAGCGGGATCTAGATACCCATGTTGGCTCCCACATGTTCCACGATGATCTCATCGGATGAACCACGATGTCAAGGACTTAATCAATCCCGTATACAATTCCCTTTGTCTAGCGGTACGATACTTGCCCGAGATTCGATCGTCGGTATCCAGATACCTTGTTCAATCTCGTTACCGGCAAGTCTCTTTACTCGTTCCGTAACACATCATCCCGTGATCAACTCCTTGATCACATTGTGCACATTATGATGATGTCCTACCGAGTGGGCCCAGAGATACCTCTCCGTTTACACAGAGTGAAAAATCCCAGTCTCGATTCGTGCCAACCCAACAGACACTTTCGGAGATACCTGTAGTGTACCTTTATAGCCACCCAGTTACGTTGTGACGTTTGGCACACCCAAAGCACTCCTACGGTATCCGGGAGTTGCACAATCTCATGGTCTAAGGAAATGATACTTGACATTAGAAAAGCTTTAGCATATGAACTACATGATCTTGTGCTAGGCTTAGGATTGGGTCTTGTCCATCACATCATTCTCCTAATGATGTGATCCCGTTATCAATGACATCCAATGTCCATGGTCAGGAAACCGTAACCATCTATTGATCAACGAGCTAGTCAACTAGAGGCTTACTAGGGACATGGTGTTGTCTATGTATCCACACATGTATCTGAGTTTCCTATCAATACAATTCTAGCATGGATAATAAACGATTATCATGAACAAGGAAATATAATAATAATATATTTATTATTGCCTCTAGGGCATATTTCCAACAAGGGGCCGGTGCGACGCTTCGGTGGCATTGCAATCCCCTAGGGCCCTCGTCCCGCCTAACCTTGGAGCGGTTGACCACGAGATCTAGCCCTTTGACTTTCCACGGATGGGCTTTGACCAGTGGACCTCTCCACCCGGTTGTGTCAGGGCAGCCCAGAGGGACACCTGGGAGCAACATCCGGGCCAAACCCACAGCTACATCCCCTCCGTGTAGACCCGACGCGTCCGTTTCCTCCCTCCAGGTGCCGGTGACGGAGCCGTCCGTGAGGGGGGCCACACCCCGGAGACGCGTGCTGCCTCTTCGGACATGCCACAACACCACCCCGCATGTATGAGGTGCCGGTGCGATGCTCCATCGCATGGCCACCCCCCCAGGGCCCCCGTCCCGCCTAACCCTGGAGCGGTTGACCACGAGATCTAGCCCTTTGACTTTCCACGGACGGGCTTTGACCAGTGGACCTCTCCACCCGGTTGTGTCAGGTCAGCCTAGAGGGACACCTGGGAGCAACATCCGGGCCAAACCCACAGCTACATCCCCTCCGTGTAGACCCGACACGTCCATTTCCCCCCTCCAGGTGCCGGCGGCGGCGCCGTCCGTGAGGGGGCCACACCCCGGAGACGCGTGCAGCCTCTTCGGACATGCCACAACACCATCCCGCATGTATGAGGGGCCGATGCGACGCTCAGGTGGCATTGCTACCCCCCTATCCCCCCAGTCCCGCCTAACCCTGGAACGGGTGACCACGAGATCTAGCCTTTGACTTTTCATGGACGGGCTTTGACCAGTCACCCTCTCCACCCGGTTTGTGTCAGGTCAGCCCAGAGGGACACCTAGGAGCAACATCCGAGCCAAAGCCACAGCTACATCCCCTTCGCGTAGACCCGACGCGTCTGTTTCCCCCCTCCAGGTGCCGGCGGCGGCGCCGTCCATTAGGGGGGCCACGCCTCGGAGATGCGTGCCGCCTCTTCGGACATGCCACAACACCACCTGGTTGTGGTAGGTCATCCCATAGAAACACTTGGGAGCAACGTCCCCTCCGTATAGACTCGATGCGGCTGTTTCCGCCCTCCAGGTGCCGGCGGCGGCGCCGTATGTGAGGGGGCACACCGCGAACATGAGGGGGTCACACTCCAGAGCCGGGTGCCGGGCGTTTGCAACCGCCACAAAACTTCTGCCGGCATAGCTGTTTTTGATTTTAATAAAATATAAGGATATATATTCAAAAGAACATGACGACACATTATTAACGTGCTCGAAAAAATACAAACTATATATATATATATATATATATATTCATAATCTATGGAAAAAATTACAAACTACATATATATTCACATAATAATACATAAAAAGCATATGCTACATGTCAGTTAATATAATAATACATAAAAAAGCATAAACACACACACACACACACATATAAAATAACTATGCCGACGGCTTTGCCGTCGGCATAGTGACGACAGGGTTTAGGCGGGCGGCGTGCCGCGGATCGCTGACGTGGCGGATATGCCGATGGCCGCCGTCGGCATACGTGTTGGATGGTGCGCCGTGGATCGGGGACGTGGCATGCGGAGATATGCCGACGGCCGCCCGTCCCCACCGTCGGCATAGATTTGACGACGTTAGCCGCTGGTCACGGGCGGGGTCGCCGGGCCCACGGGTATGCCGACGGCAGCTGTCGGCATGTTCTCAGTTAGGCCGACGGGTGCCGTCGGCTTACCTCGGGGTAGCCCGACGGCTAGGATACGCCGACGGCCAAGGCATGACTGTCGGCATAGCTCCGTATAGGCCGTCGGCATTGTTTTGGCCATCGGGGTAGGACTCTTTTCTGGTAGTGGTAGGATGAGCTTTCCTTCCTTAGCGCTGGAGTCAGACAATGAAATGGAAAATCACCAACGACAATCACCCCCCACCCCCGCGGCGCTTCGTGGCATGCTCATCATTCCGTAACCCACGCACTGGTGCGGCTACAAATACACCGCTCCATCCTTAGACGACCATCAAGTGAAGAAGAAGAAGAAGCAGAAGACAGCAGACCCAATCTTCAATGGCGCGATGCATGGCAACAGCTCCCTCTCGTGTTCGCTGCTCCCCAGCTGCTGGTTCTCCATCCACGTGCCCAAGCAGGAGGGTGCCGATCAAAACCAGTTGACTAGGCCAAAACTGAGAACAGGGTTGTGTTTTGATCTTTGAGAAAAATTGAGGGTGTAATACGGCTGGTTTCGAAGATGAGGGTTGTAAATCAATCGAGTGGTTAGTTCGGGGTTAAATTGTGTACCTTTCTCATTATGTTTTAATTAGTAATATATACCCTGGATCAGTAGCAGTTTTTTTTTAAAATCAAAACATGCCAACTGTATTCACTTGAAATAACAAGTATACCGATGGACCACTTCAACGACGCAATTTCAAAGTACGTCTGTAGGTATTTCCCTTTGATACCATCACCAGTAGCTTTGTATATAGATTTTTTGAGGCCCATATTCCAATTTCGCTCTGGGCCCCAAAATCTAAGGACATGCCCTCAACGGATCTTGTGATCTTTTCCACTACCTAGTACGTGGGTTACCTGCTACTAGTATATATTATCCTAGAATGAGCCGTGTTGATCGCAGCTCGAGACTCACCAACACGTTTTTGTTGTTAGGATTAGGAAGCATCGTCGGAGAGCGTGTGGATGTTGCATCCTTCTGATCTATGCTTCTTTTCATTGGCAGCAGTTGTTGTTCTGGTATCTTGGTTCTTTAGGGTCTTAGCATGACGCTTTCCGACTGTCTTTTACAATAAGGTTTGCCTAGCTCCGATGAGGGTAGGGCGATGATGATGGCGCGTCTTCGACTCACTCCAGTACTTGTAGTCGTCGCTAGGTCGAAAGTGTCTTTCTGCTCCCGAGCTCAAATGAGCTTGGTGAACAGTAATATCAAAAAAGATCGAAAAAACTTCAAAAAATTACAATTTTTTTAGAGAAACATTGACAAAAGTTTTAAGTGCTTGAACTTTTTTATCATGAAATCACATTCCTGTAAGGCGTGGTGAAAAAAAACATATTCACTACTCCAAAATGCTTTTGAAAGTAGCATTTTCAGAGTACCGATTTTGTTTTCTTTTTGCCACGCCTTCTAGGAATGTGATTTAATGACGAATTTTTGCAAGCACTTAAATTTTTTGTCAATGTTTCTCTCAATTTTTTTTTGGATTTTTTGGATTTTGTTTTGCTTTTACTGTTCATCCGAGCTCATTTGAGCTCGGGTGCAGAAACTCTGCGTCCCATGGATGTAATCTTTCTTAGGCATGCTCTTTTGCTCACGCGCTCCAGTGCCGGCATGGGCAGCTTCATCCGGGGCCGACAACCTAGCATGTACGGTTGATCAGGGAGCTCTAGTCAAGAGAAGGCCCAGCAGCGGCATGCATTGGCGTATACACGACGGTTCGGCATCCATGGTAGTACGTGAATCTACGTACGAGATGACTTTATACCCGGCGGCTTTTTTCTTTTTATAATTCTCTTCGGCGGCTTTATTCTTAATTCTCTTCGGTGGCTTTATTTTTAAGTCTCTCCAGATATAGTAGGAGTATATAGTTTGACTTGGTACATAGTTTGACGTGGCATATAGTCTGACTTTCTTTCTATTGGACGTGCTACATAGTTTTTTTCTTGAGACATACGTGGTACACATTTTGACTTGAAAAGTTCGTATCAGGCTGCGATACTGTGTTCCAATAAAAAAGTTCGTATCAGGCTGTTTTTTTGGGGGCCCGGAGCGAAATTGGAATATATGCAACTTTGCTTGAGTAGTGACCAAACATATACTACAGGAGCTCAGATAAGCAAAAACCATATACACGAGATAGGGCTGGAGGCCGTAACGAAAAGTCCACTTCCTGGTGGAGCACACGGTCAATGCACGCTCGTGAATTTTCTATCATTTTAAAAAGCTGCCCATTCTTCTCTTTGAACCCTCTCATGGCATGACATGCATGGCTATAAAAGGAGTAGCATGCGATAAGAACTAAGAAGAGCACTTGGCCCATGCAAGCTACCATGGCGGCACTCCTACAACAACTCATGCAGGCGACGCTTCCACAAGCGCTGCTTCTCTTGTTCTTCCCTCTAGCCCTCGTACTGCTACACTACTTGGTAATCACTGGCAGATCAGGACGAAGCAGCCATGGCTGCCGTCTCCCACCTTCGCCACCAAGGTTGCCAGTCATCGGGCACCTTCACCTCGTCGGCTTCCTCCCACACGTCAACCTCCGCAGGCTCGCCATGAAGTACGGCCCGGACTACATGCTCATCCAACTTGGCTCCGTGCCGACCCTCGTCGTCTCATCGCCACGTGCCGCCCAGACCGTCCTGCGCACACACGACCACGTGTTCGCTTCACGGCCCACATCCACCGTCGCCGACACCCTAATGACCGCCTCCCTTGACGTCGCATTAGCCGTCTACGGCGATCACTGGCGCCAAGCCAAGAGGCTGCTGTCCACACATTTACTCACCGTCAAGAAGGTGAGCTCCTACCGCCCGGGCCGTGAGGAGGAAGCGCGCCTTGTCGTGGCCAACATCGCTAAGGCGGCTGCGTCGCACGAGACCATGGACATGAGTGACATGATCTACTCTTTCACCAGCGACATCGTGTGCCGCGCCGTGTCCGGCAACCTCTTCAAGGTCGACGGCCGGAACAGGCTCCTCCGTGAGCTCATCGAGGCGTCCGGGGCGCTCATCGGGGGTGTCAACATCGAAGACTTCTACCCGGGGTTAGTGCGGGTGGGCTTCATCAAGAGAGCTGTGTGTGCCAGGGCCGACAAGCTGAAAAAGAGATGGGACGAGTTGCTGGACAAGGTGGTCGACGACCACCAAGAAAACACGGTGCAGCTACGGGAACCTGACTTCATTGACAGTCTCCTCTCCTGTCAGCACGAACACGGTCTCACCAAGGATCACATCAAGGCCATGCTCATTGTAAGTACAGCTAAATATATGAGCACAATATGTTCTACGTGTATGTTGAACATTAATCTCTTGATTATTAACCATGTCCGTTTTCAAATTGTTTAGGACATATTTTTCGGAGCAACCGACTCAACGTCCATGCTTATAGAGTCTGTCATGGCAGAGCTCATAAGGAACCCTCAAGTCATGTCCAAGCTACAAGCCGAGTTGAGGAGCAAAATCCCTAAAGGAAAAGAGATAGTGACAGAAAATGACCTCGCCACCATGACCTACCTGAAGGCTGTCATCAAAGAGACATTCCGTCTGCATCCACCGGCACCGCTCCTGGGGCCGCACCTCTCCATGGACAATGTGCAAATCGATGGCTACATCGTTCCAGCCCACATGCCTGTTCTTGTCAATGCGTGGGCGATTGGTAGGGACCCAAGTACTTGGGAGGACCCAGAGAAGTTCATGCCGGAGAGGTTTCTCAACGTAGACATTGATTACAAGGGGAATAACTTTGAACTCCTTCCATTTGGTACTGGGAGAAGGATGTGCCCAGCGATAAACTTCTCAATGTCAACATATGAGCTCATGTTAGGGAACCTCCTATATCATTTCGACTGGGAGCTGCCTGGCCCTAGGGCTGCTGGAGGCATGGGTGTTGATATGACAGAGGTGTTTCGGCTTACGTTGCATCGCAAGGAGAAGCTCCTACTAATCCCACGAACACGTACATAGCATATTTATGTTTTATGTGTTCCCTCCAATTCAGTTATATCCATTCCAATGATCAGGATGCTCCGTTTTAAAATATGTGTATGGATTTATTTGTTGCTACATCATAAATAAAAGATATTTGGTTACTTTACTTTGGCAAGCTGAAGAGAAAAATTAAATAACATCAACATTGACCTTTCACAACACATGGTCATGAAGTGTAGTACTCCATTAGCTCTCTCACCTATGGTCATGAAGAATGAAGAATGGTTAAAATGAAAAACACATGTTTCAGTTTTAAGTATATCTTACATCTTAAAATGTTTAAAAAAAGGCAAAAAATTCCTAAATTATGTAGGTGTTATCACAGAAAAAATATAAACTGGAAAATATGAGTCGGCAGCTACAACATGACAACAGAAGACCGTCATTCAGAAACAAATATTGTATGATACACACATTCTTATTTATCAACCATTACAGAAAAATATAAAATGGAAAAATATGAGTCGGCACCTACAACATGACAACAAAAGACCGTCTTTCAGAAAAAAAAATATTGTATGATATGCACATTCTTATTTATCAACCTAATGTTTTGTTTAACTATGTTTTTGTGCCCACTCATATGTAGGGCAATAGTTGCTGGTTGGCGAAGGGGTGTACAATGATAATGGCCACTGAAAGTCACCTTCATGTCTCCGATAAGGGAAATGAAACCTAGAACTCAAATCTTAAAAAAATTGAGCTTGTTTAACTCTGAAAGGTAGCAACAGCAAACGATAAAGTATGTACTTTTCTAGAATCTAATCACAGGGAAATAATATCCATAATATGATCCATCCATCTGGTCTCATACAACAGCACAATCCCACTTAAGAAAATTGATACATCTTTTTAACTAATATGTGCTGGAGAACAATATAAGGAAATAGCATCAGAGATCGAACTATCTACATCTATCAACATTAAGAATCAAGAATGAAGATACACTTGTTGGCGGTACCTCAATATACCTCAACCTGATCTTGAGTCATGGAACCAAACATAGGTATGAATCCATTGCAAATTAAACCTTAGTGTTCTAATATTTGCTATTTTCTTGAAGAAGTTACTACTGTGAGCTATAACCAGGAATTGTTCGAGCTATATTTCCACAGTTGTGGAGTTAGGGCATTAGTTGACAAGGCTATTGCCTGTCATGGGGCGGCGAACCATAATTGAGATTGATGGAAAATCCGAACTATTGGTCAGCATTTTGTTTTAGCGGTGAACATACTACAACTAGGCTTTATCGCAAGAAATTTGTGCCAGAAAGAAAGGTTCATAGGCCAGGCACAATGTTAGTTACGTAGAGAAGTACTTAAAAAATTGTTTTTTAAGAACTAGGGGTTTATTTGTAGAATGTGGGTGCTTGTTTTTGCGGGGAAATGTGGACCCTTATTTAGGCACCTCCACTACCCAAATACTCCTCCCTTCCGGTTTATAAGGTATGTGTGTATCCCTAGGCCATCAGTTTGACCAACGAAATTCTAGTTTTCTTTTAGAAAAGGAGGAGGACCCCGGCCTCTGCATCTGGACGGTGCATGCAGCCACTTTATTAATTATTCACACAAGACCTTACAAAGTCATACAACAGTAAGACTAAAGCCACCGTCTAGGCAACATCTGTCGCTACTCCTATCCAGTTGATGTAGGGATGTTGATAGTCTGGGCCTAATACCAAACAGACCTTGCAGCCAAACCTAATTAACACCTAAGACCCGAGGTCCCAACCAGGACGCCTGTCGGGTATGGGGCATCCACCAGTCCGGCGCACTCCTCAACCAGGATGCCTGCCGTGTATGAGGCCGCCGCAGCCACCTGCCACCAATCCATCTTCAGCGTTGTACTGCTGCATCTACCTTGCCCGGTCTAGCTGCCGTCGACGCCACCACGACGCCAGACAACGCCACCATCCTGCGCTCGTCCATCATCACACGCCCACCGGCGAGACCCGCTGCTCCATGCCGCTGAGACCCGCCGTTGTCGACGTGCTTGATGCCACGCTGCTCCTCCGACGCGAAACACCACCTGCTGCCACTGGTCCCATCCCCTCCGCCCGCAGTTCCTCAAACCGAGCACCCAAACGCCCCAGGTGGCGCCTCCAAGAAGGGTACGACACACGCAGTGCCGCCACCGCCCAATCTAAGGAAATTTAGGATTTTCACCCGGGCTTGAGGTCGGGGTGGAGGGCAGGAGCCTCGACGGCGCCCGCAAGGAGGAGAATGGCGACCCTGGTCGTCGCCACCGTCGTGATGAATGAGTCATCCAGAGTTTCCTCCGGTCCGGTGTCACCTCTACCAGCCCCCGCGAACGCACCGAGGCCGACCACCGCGATCGTAAGCTACCAAGTGCAGCGGGAGAGAGCCTGCAGCGCGGAGGAGATCCACCGGCGACTCACCGCCCACGCGGTCAAGACGATGTCCATCCACCCCCCGCGAACGTCGTCGTCACCATGCCTAACGGGGCCGCCGGCCTTGGTCCAGGTTCCTCCACGAAGGCCGGAGTGGCAAGATCCGCCATGAGCGATGGGATCCGGCACCGTGCGTCCGACGCCATCGTCCAAGCCCGCCGTCGCCGGGAGCCCATACGCTGCCGGGAGTCCCACACCCATGAATCTGGGCACCCGTGCACCGCCGTGAGTCCGCCGCCTCCGGGATCCGCCATACCGTCGGGAGGGTCGCACCCCGCGGATCAGGACGCCCGCGCCGCTACGGATCCGGGAACGGGAGGAGAGACCCTCCGCCGCCCATCGACAGCGGCGGAGGGGGAGAAGGGCGCTGGAGGGACTAGGCGGTGGCGGCTGAGCCCTCCCGAGTCGCCCGCGAGGGAGGCGACGCGAGAAGGACGCCCCGTAACTCTCCGAACGGTGGGTGACAACCTTCAGAGCTCGCTGGTCGGTCAAATTTCTAGTAGAATAGTTTCTAATAGAATAGAATAGTTTGACCAACGCCAAAATTTACTCACTTGATTTTAAGAGTACCATGAAAACTATTCTATTAGAAACTTCTTTAAAATATGAATTGTTCAGTGGTATAATTTTCTTGGCATTTTACTCATATTCTGTTAGTGACCTAGAGATACGTGCATGCCCTTAAAAACTAAGCACTTGTCCGACCCATCTTTAGTGTGTGGCATCTTTTAGTTGACTTTCATGTTGTGCACCCAGGAAAACTACGTTTCTGTTTGAGCTTTGCTACATCCACTTAGAGTTACCTGAGAGGGATGCTTACGGGGTGAGATGGCATAGTTTAATTGGGCTTAGTTCTTTAATTGTTTGATTAGTGGATTGGAACGTAGTATTGCGACCAGGGAAACTACGTTTCTGTTTCGCAGGAAGACAAGCTACGTTTTAACGTTGTTTAAACCGTAGCATCTTTTAGTTGACTTTCATGTTGTGCAGCCAGGCAATGTTTCGCAGGAAGACAGGCTACGTTTTAAGCCTCTTTTGGTTCATAGGATAGGATTATCATAGAAATAGAAATCTTGTAGTAAATGAGATAACATGTATTTTAAATCCTATGAGTAGGAATAGGAAACAAGATGTCATTTGGTTGACACCAAAGGAATTTTTCCATTGAGTCTAGGCTCATTTTTATTTTCCTATGAAATGTGAAGGATAGGAACCAATCCTATATAGGAATAGGAATCCATTCCTATGAACCAAAGGGCTCTAAAAGAAAAAAATTCTATAAGAATCCTATCCTCTAAAATTCCTATAAAATTCCTCTAAACCAAACCAAAGGAGGCCTTAACTCTGCGCCACCACAGAGTCATGCATGCACTCATTTTTGAGCTGTACTGTAATACTCGTATATCACATTTTTCAAATAAAAATAACATACAGGCACACCGTTTCCGCATGCACGTGATTAATAATAGTGTTTGGAACTGCACATGAGCATACAGGTGCTGCTTGGTCACCACACGATTAGTATTTGCGACGACCTTTTTCTTTCAGTCAGACACGTCGGTTAGCCAGGTCACATGCATGGTACATGTATTATGAGATGTACTATAGTAGTAACTAGACCATGATGGCGCGCGTTGCTGCGCCCGTTAGTTTTGGTGATAAAATTTACAGAATTTCATAGATATATAGAGATATCAAATATAGTAGTTGAATTTCTATATATATAAATCAAATTGTTTCTCAATATATGTGAAATTACATAGTTAAAAATTGATGATTTGAAATAAAAACGAAAACCCAAGTAATAAAGTAGATTGAAAGAGGGACATTTTTTTTTGCAAAGAACAAAACATGTGAATGGATTACTGCATCAAATTAGTAATTCCAAATGCCATGGGAGGACTCTAATAAGTGAACTGTGATTAAATATTACATAGACTCATTTGGTCTCTGAGGTAGATTATTCTTGAATTTGGAATTTTGTTAATCAAAAGGCTATACATGATCACAAACTCACCATACTCAATGAATACAAAAAAAGTTACAATTGGTGAGAACTTAAACAGATGCATGTCCATAGAACTACTTGGCAACTAAGTCAGTGGTCACGATTACTTGGACCTCATTTTTTATCAGGCTATCGCTGTAGTATGCAGTATCATATCATCGCGTCAATGAAAACTGAGATTTCAGTAAGGTGCCATTAAATGGAGTGTTGATAAGTACTGTAGTAAAAATAGAAACTACGTCAAACTTAAATGACCAAAGATGTAGCGAGAACTCTCTCCCATAGATATACATGATACACATCCATTTCGAACTTATTAATTTTGAGACACACTTAGTGGTACATGATACACATCCATTTTGAACTTATTAATTTGCATACACACTTAGTAACATCACCAAACAACAGTAGTGCCAAGAAAATATATGCATATAATTTAAGGGAAAAGGGTTCATCTATATATTATTGGACTGATATAACTTTAAATTATATGAAATTACCGTAAATTACTCTCTATTATGTTAAAACAAGTAGCAGTGGATAGAGAATGCTCTTCTCTGAAAAAATATCGTGACTAAATATTTTCCTTCAAACATTATTTTCTGGAAACTTCCAACGAAGCATTTAGATAACCAACATTAGCAGCTCTGTTAAATGAATCTTGTGCCCAGGAGACCCCAAAACTTCAGAACATATAGCTTCATCTTGCATCTACAATGCACATAAATAATTCAAGTGGTCAAATATTGGAACTATTCGCAAAAGAAAAATCTACATATATGAGTTCCTAAGCAGATCCCTATTTAGCACTAACGGAAATGATAATGTTCAGTAATTACAAAATTAATACAAGGTGAGCCATAATAAGCAGATACTGCTAAAAACATCACAAATGGCAATGATGCAGTGCCAGATTTACATGGCAGCCTTTTTGAAAAACCATCTTTTTTTCTCTCACTTTGACCAAGATATCCTGCTTATTATTGTGGTAGATAGATAACACCCCTTGGTCGAAAAACAGAATCAAATTAGCTAACTCATGGCCAGGACTGAGGATCTATATCTATGGTTTCTAACATATTTTGCAATTTGACGACAATCCACTTACATCCGGCCATGGTCATCCTATAGACGGGGATGTGGTGAGGTCTGTGTAAAGGAACTCACCACTGGCAGCCTCTCATCTCTATTGTATGCACGCGTCAAAATCCACCATTGCTCCCACGAGCTAGAGTTCTGCGTCGGGACCGATCGGACGAGGGTACACCTCTTCTGCTAGCGGAGCGGCGACCATCCAGACTATGAGCGGCCCGACTACATGCCCTCTCTATCACCCGGATTGAGCTAGGACGATAGAGAAGTGATATCGACCACCTCTCCTTCTCCGAGAGATTGGTCGAACAACAAGTTCTCGTATATCTATCTGACACTACCGGCTACATATATACAGTAATTATCTCTTACAAATATAATCATACGGACTCAGGGTTAACATAGAATTCTCCGTCTTCAGGGATCAAGTGGTCAAGAAAGAATGCCGCCAATTCCTCTTGAATTCCTCGCATGCGAGCTGGTGCTAGGAGTTCATCCCGCTTCCGAAACATCTAATTTAAAGAAGGGGGTCAATACATATATATATGAATGAATGAAACTCAACACAAATGATGGTAATAAAATAAAATTGTGAATGTTGTTATTTACGTACTTCATATTGTTCGTCAGTGTAGCCCCGCTCACAGGTCGTGTGGCGGATGGACTCGCAAACGTAGTATCCACAGAAATCATTCCCTTGTTCCTGCCACAACCACTTTACAAGAAATAGAGGTCAATCAAACTGATAAGCAAAAATGCCAAATGGTATTGATGAAACTAGCGCTTGAATGACTAGTAGATGCGCGGAACATGCTACTATAGTACTTACTTTCGGGTGTCTAAATTGCAGCTCCTTCGGCAGTCCCGGAGCTTTTCTGGTGAATTTTCTCCAAACCCTGCTGGACAAAGAAAACAATTACTTGATATATCAGGAAATGAACAAAGTTGCTGATATGGTGGATAATGATCGATTTAATTTACTTCTCGAGTATTTGAGTCATGTCTGCATAGTCCTTGGGATCTTTTCGTCTTGAGTCTAAGACGGTTACTAGTCCCTGCTCAAGCTTAATATGTAGGAGAATATAGTGGAAACTGCACACGCATGCATAACTCATCAATTACATTACTATAACCTTGACTAATATATAAGGGAAACCGAATACGCACAAGACAGTAACACTCACTTGAAGTTGTAAGGAAAGAGTATTATATCTTTGTTTTGATTTATTATCAACGATTCTAGCATGCTGGCCTCGGTTTCTGCGGCATGAAATTTAACCTGAGTTGCATCTATGAGATTTGTGTTAATGAACCCAATATCACCGACTTGTCTTTTCTTCAATTCGATGATCTTCAATCTGCATAATATAGTGAGGATGATTATAAATACATGCAATGAAAGAGCTAAGCTATATAGAGAAACTTAATGACAGAAGTAGTACTACTTACAGACAGTAGCAGGTGACAATTGCTTTATCGAGGGCCAATTGATTGAAGAACTGATAGAACTCCTCAAATGGAACAGGCAACAGATCAATTCCAACGAGGTCATGCTCCGGTTTAACTCTCGCATACAAAGTACTCCTCCCCCCAGAGTCTCTGCAGATTTTCAAGTACCAATCATGCAATCTTCGCATCATCGTTGATAGAGATCTTTCATCTTTGACGAGAGGCTTCCCGTACTCGTATCTTTGTATCTGCACGTCCATGGGTTCATAATGTACTTCGTCGGGCAGGTAATCTGCAAGATTGCTATAACCGGGCACCATCCTCGGATCATTATCGACGTTGTGGCTAGGCACCTTGAGCGGGGGGCACGATTGCTTCGCTTGTTCGCCGAGCTGGGCAATTTGTTTCCCAGCTCGTCGTTGTTTCAGCCTTTGATCACTGACAGTACTTCCCGACCGCTCCGCTTCGGCAAATTCCTTTCCAATAATGCGGTCATAGTTTCCTTTCGGCGAATCAGACTTCGGTGGTTTTGTCAGGGCAGCCAGAGTGCGCTTCACTTTCACCCGATCTACCTTCTCCTCCGGAGGTGGATGTTTCTTTGCTTTCACCCCTTCAAAGAATTTCTTCACTTCTTCTCGCGCGATCTCGGCGTTCTCCTCCTGGGTCCTCTCGTATGGTAACTTCTCTGGAGTCTTCAGAGAAGGACCGAATCTGTATGTCCTCCCGCCTCTGGTTGTACTGCTAGACGCCGACCGAGCAGACGTAGCGGTTGTCTTCTTTACTTGCTTAAGCGGCGGAGGAGAAGGACTACGACGCGCCGGAGCAGCTGGAGCGGCGGCAGGTCTCTTCCGCCCTTGCTGACAAGGCGGAGAAGGAGGAGGCTGGCTGCTCGGGCGCGTCGGCGCAGGCGGAGAAGGAGGCGGAGTGCCGCCGCGCGCCGGAGAAGGAGCCGGCCGAGGGCCCTGGTCGTCACTCGCCGGAGGAGGAGGAGGCGGTGGAGGCGGAGTGCCCTGACTCGCCGGAGGAGGAGGAGGAGGAGGCGGTGGCGTCCAGTTCGGAAGGTTGATGAGCTCCTTCCGCCATAGGCATGGAGTCTTCAGAGCAGACCCCAGCCGAGTCTCCCCTTCACCGGTAGGGTGGTCAAGCTGGAGGTCCTCAAATCCCTCCGTTATCTCATCCACCATCACCCTAGCATATCCTTCTGGAATCGGCCGGCAGTGAAAAGTTGCGCCGGGTTCAGTAGGATAAACAGAGCCAACAGCCGCCTTGACCTTCAAATTCATCCATTGCGTCATAAGGTGGCAATTTTGAGACTCCGTGATAGCATCCACGGGATAGCTGGCAGGAGCCGTCAAGGCATGCTCTAGCTGAAGCAGCTCGGTGGAAGCCACGCTGCTTCTGCGCTGAGATGGCGGGGTAGCTTCGGGGGAGGCTTCGGCAGTACGTTTGCTGCGATTTGCTTCTCGTTCCTCTATCGCGTCCACCCTTGCTTGCAGCGCCTGCATTTGGGTCTGCTGCACTTTTTTCCTCCTCTCATGGGATTTGTAACCGCCTGCGTCCGGAAACCCAACCTTCCACGGAACGGAGCCTGGCGTGCCTCGTGTCCGTCCAGGGTGCTCAGGATTCCCGAGGGCCATTGTGAGCTCGTCGTTCTCTCTGTCTGGAAAGAACGTCCCTTCCTGCGCTGCTTCGATATACTGCTTAAGCTTACTGACTGGTATGTCCATTTGATCGTTCGTCCAAATGCACTTCCCTGTTTCAGGGTCCAGGGTTCCGCCAGCCCCGAAGAACCAAGTCCGGCAACGGTCTGGCCAGTTATTTGTCTCTGGTTCGATCCCTTTATGAACCAGATCATTCTCACTCTTGGACCACTTAGGCCGGGCTACGAGGTAGCCACCTGACCCCGTGCGATGGTGAAGCTTCTTCTTCGCAGCATTTTGCTTGTTTGTCGCCGACATCTTCTTACTCTTTTCTGATGTCTTGTGGGCCACAAATGCGGGCCAGTGATCTCTGATCTTCTCATATCTGCCCTTGAATTCTGGTGTCTCATTTTTTCGACAAACTTATTCAGCTCTTTCTTCCACCTCCTGAATAGTTCTGCCATCCTCTTCAGAGCAAAAGACTTGATTAATTTCTCTTTAACTGGGTTCTCTGGATTATCCTCCGGCGGTAGGGTGAAATTTGACTTCAGCTCAGTCCAAAGATCATTTTTCTTCATATCATTGACATAAGACACCTCAGGGTCTTCTGTAGCCGGCTTAAACCATTGATGGATGCTTATCGGGATCTTGTCCCTAACCAGAACCCCGCACTGAGCAACAAATGCGCTCTTTGTCCTGAGGGGTTCAATCGGTTGGCCGTCGGGCGCGATTGCTATGATCTCAAACTTTTCATCTGAGCTCAACTTTTTCTTCGGGCCTCGCCTCTTTACCGAAGTTGTGCTCGATCCGGAGGGCTAGAAAAAAGAACAAAGACTTAATTAATATGTGTACATACCAAAACAATGAATGCATCAATCAGCTAGTCAGCACAGGCTTAACTAATAAATATACCTGGCCGGACTCGGTTCGGTCACCGGAGCCGTCATCACGGTCTCCTTCTTGCACCGGCATTGGGTCACCGGAGCCGTCCTCATGTTCTTCTTCTTGCACCGGCATTAGGTCACCGTAGCCAGCTTGTTCATCCTCTCCTTCCAGACCATCAGTTTCGTTGAGAAACAACGAGATGGCATCACTTCCTTCTCTTTAACTGGGTTCTCTGGCGGTAGGGTGAAATTTGACTTCAGCTCAGTCCAAAGATCATTTTTCTGCATATCATTGACATAAGACACCTCAGGGTCTTCTGTAGCTGGCTTAAACCATTGCTGGATGCTTATCGGGATCTTGTCCCTAACCAGAACCCCGCACTGAGCAACAAATGCACTCTTTGTCCGGAGGGGTTCAATAGGTTGGCCGTCGGGCGCGATTTCTATGATCTCAAACTTTTCATCCGAGCTCAACTTTTTCTTCGGGCCTCGTCTCTTTATCGAAGTTGTGCTCGATTCGGAGGGCTAGAAAAAAGAACAAAGACTTAATTAATATGTGTACATACCAAAACAATGAATGCATCAATCAGCTAGTCAGCATAGGCTTAACTAATATATATACCTGGCCGGACTCGGTTCGGTCACCGGAGCCGTCCTCATGTTCTTCTTCTTGCACCGGCATTAGGTCACCGTAGCCAGCTTGTTCACCCTCTCCTTCCAGACCATCGGTTTCGTTGAGAAACAACGAGATGGCATCACTTCCTTCTGCGATTATGTCCCTCAACAACGCTTCTTTTGTTGCTTCGTCTAGGGCAGTGTCCATAGTTTCTACAAATATTTACAACATGGCAATTATTATTCAAACATGACAGATGGATATATTAGTGCCAAACGTAGAGCTAGCTACCTAATCATAGTAAGCTATCGGGAGGGGGTATATATCGACAACGACGACACTACATCATGTTCGAGAGGATCGCCGAGGGGTCGGGAGGTTGCCTAGTGTCAAAGGATTCAACAAAACCATGTCTTCATCATTAGGCGAAAGTAACATGTGCATGATGGTACGAAGCTCTTCAAAGTTGTTCTGGAACGGACTCCCAGATAGGATAATCCGCCTTTTGGTACAAAGTTCAGCAAGAGCCTTCCGAATATCGCTATTTGGAAGGCCTTTGCTGAATTGGTACCAAAAGGCGGATTATTCTATCCGGGACTCCATTCCAAAACAACTTTGCAGAACTTCGTACCAACATGCCCTGGTTACTTCCGGCTAATGATGAAGGCATGGATTTCTTCAATACTTTGACACTAGGAAACCTCTCTCTACTTCCGGCTAATAAGAAGAAGAAGAAGAAGAAAAGAAGAAAAAAAAGAGGAGAAGAAGAAAGGAATAGTGGAGAAGAAGAGAAAATAGAATATATTCTATTTTCTCTTCTTCTCCACTATTCCTTTCTTCTTCTCCTCTTCTTTTTCTTCTTTTTTCTTCTTATTATTTATTTCTCCTCTTCTTTTCGGTAGAGGAAACCCTAAATAGCTAGCAAGTATCATGGGTGTGAGATACATGTGGCCTTCGGTGTCGGACACTACATCCACGTCCCACAAGTGACGTGGGCGTCGAAGCCCGCGCCACTTGTGGGATGTGGGTGTAGTGTCTGACACCGACGGTACATGTATCTCACACCGACGATACTTTCTATTTAGGGTTTCTCCTCTACCGCTCCTCGACCTCTCGACGACCCTCGTTCCCGATAAAATAAAGAGGAAGAAGAAGAAGAAAAAAGAAGAGAAGAAAGAATAGAGGAGAAGACTTCCTCTTCTTCCTCTCCTCTTCTTCTCCCTCTTCTTCCCCTTCTTCCTCGCCTCTCTCATGAATGTCCGGCGTTCTCGACCCCCCCCCCCCACGTGTCGAAGAAAAAAAAGAAGAAAAAAAAGAGGAGAAGAAGAAAGGAATAGTGGAGAAAAGAGAAAATAGAATATATTCTATTTTCTCTTCTTCTCCACTATTCCTTTCTTCTTCTCCTCTTCTTTTTCTTCTTTTTTCTTCTTCTTATTTATTTCTCCTCTTCTTTTCCTCTCCTCTTCTTCTTTCTTTCCTCTTCTTATTTTCTTCTTTCCTATCCTTCTTTTTCTAAAATTGTAACTTTTGCATATATAAAACTTTTCTAAAATTGTAACTTTCTATATAAAACTTTCCTATCGGGAAGGGGAGAAGATCGAAGAAAAAAAAGAAGAAAAAAAAGAGAAGAAGAAAGGAATAGAGGAGAAGAAGAAAAATAGAATTTTTTTCTATTTTTTCTTCTTCTCCTCTATTCCTTTCTTCTTCTCCTCTTCCTTTTCTTCCTCTCCTCTTCTTCTCCTTTTTCCTCTTCTTTTTTTCTCCTCTTCTTCCCGACCCTCGCCCCCTCGAACACTTGGCGACCCTCGACCCTCTACCCTAGCTAGTTCCCGACCTAGCTTGTCGAAGTTATCTGGTACACACATATACATACATACACATATACACTACACACATGCATACATACACATACATATACATATCTGCATGCACACACATATACACTGCACACACATACACATACATACACATATATATACACTACACACATGCATACATATATCTCAAAAAAATTAACAGAGGCGGGCGGCGGCGCGGCAAGCGGAGCGCGGCCAGGCGGCGGCGTCGAGGCAGAACACGACGGGCGGCGGCGGCGAACCAGCGGCGGCGCGGCAAGCGGAGCACGTACGGCAAAGCACGGCGGGCAGCGGCGTCGGGGCGCGGCAAGAGCACGGCAGGCAACGGCGTCGGGGCGCGGCTGGCGGTGGTGGCAGGGCGCGGCGGGGGGAGAGGAGGAGAGGAGGGGAACGGCACGGCGGCTCACAGTGGGAGCGGGCCGGGAAGGCGTCGGGGTAGGGCTCGATGGCGGCGGCGAGGACGGCGAAGTGGAGCAGCCTGACGGCGTCGGGGCAGGGCTCGGCAGTGGCGGAGGCGACGATGAGGGGCAGGGCTCGGCGACGGCGACGGCGACGAGGAGGACGAGCAGCCTGGCGGCGTCGGCAATGGGGAATGGAGCAGTTGGCGAAAATTTCGCAAGGGTTGGCTTATATAGCCAGAGCAATGGTCCCGGTTCGTGAAACCAACCGGGACTAAAGGGGGGCAATGGTCACGGTTGGTGCCACCAACCGGGACCAATGCCCTTGTGCTGCCCGCGCCCATAAGTTTAGTCCCACATCGCTAGTTGACAGCGCCCGGCACTGGTTTATAAGCTCTGCTGCCTCCTCCCTCTCGAACTCCTCTGAATAGCAGGCCTATGGGCCTAATTTGACACTGCTTTGCATGTGGGCCTATTGGGCCTTCTGCGGGCCTGAATCCTGGCCCATGTAGGGTTTCTAGTCGTATTCAGGCCGTGGAGGCCCAGTAGGTGGCATTTTTTTTTTGGGTTTTTCTTTTTTATTTCTATATTTTTTTGGTTTTTTATTTTTTTATTTCTACTTAAAACTAAATACTTACAGTTTTTTAGTGATTTCTTTTTGCTTTTAGGTCACAAACATTATGAATTTTCTGTTAGTGCCATTAGTTTTAAATTTTAAATAGTTTAAATTTGAATTTTTAAAAATTTGTGTGAATCACTAGTTTATGAATAACTTTACTATAAAATTAGAATTTTTTTCTATTTATTTTTTATTTCTACTTAAAACTAAATACTTACAGTTTTTTAGTGATTTATTTTTGCTTTTAGGTCACAAAAATTATAAACTTTCTGTTAGTGCCATTAGTTTTAAATTTTAAATAGTTTAAATTTGAATTTTTAAAAATTTGTGTGAATCACTAGTTTATGAATAACTTTACTATAAAATTAGAATTTTTTTCTTCTTTGCTATTTATTTTTATGAATCACTAGTTTGTGAATCACTAGTTTATTTCTATTTAAAATTAGAATAACTTTACTATTGATTTTAGGTCACACAAATTATATTCTTTTTGCTATTGAAGAATATTATAGTTTTATTTTAGTTGATCATAACATAATATTTTAATTGATTGTTTTTATTTTCATAAAAGTTTTATAGTTCATTCTGTTTGCTATTAATTCATTCTTTGAGCTAAATGACTCTGAAATTGGAAAGTATTTCAAAATGAACTCTGAAAAGGTTGAAAGTTGGCATGGTATCATCATTTCACCCACATAGCATGTTCCAAAAAGTAGAGAGGGTTACGACAAAAACTTGATGCACTTCGTGTACAAAATGGACAATCACTTTCGAAGTATCAAAGTTTCGAACCATAAGACATGAAAGCATTTCAAATGAACTCTGAAAAAGTTGAAAGTTGGGATGGTATCATAATTTCACCCACATAGCATTTGCTTATTGCGGGAGAAAGTCTTCACTTTTTCTTCGTTTGTGTCATTTGCTTATTGCGCCGTAACCATGGATAATCTTCATTGTTTATCAGGATGCTTGGGTCAGCCTTGACATTGAAGGGAGGAATTTCATGAAACTTTTCATAATCTTCAGACATGTCTGTCTTGCCGTCCACTCCCAGGATGTCCCTTTTTCCTGAAAGAACTATGTGGCGCTTTGGCTCATCGTATGATGTATTCGCTTCCTTATCTCTTCTTTTTCTCGGTTTGGTAGACATGTCCTTCACATAGATAACCTGTGCCACATCATTGGCTAGGACGAACGGTTCGTCAGTGTACCCAAGATTTTTCAGATCCACTGTTGTCATTCCGTACTGTGGGTCTACCTGTACCCCGCCGCCTAACAGATTGACCCATTTGCACTTAAACAAAGGGACCTTAAAATCAGGTCCGTAGTCAAGTTCCCATATGTCCACTATGTAACCATAATATGTGTCATTTCCGCTCTCGGTTGCTGCATCAAAGCGGACACCGCTGTTTTGGTTGGTGCTCTTTTGATCTTGGGCGATCGTGTAAAATGTATTCCCATTTATCTCGTATCATTTGTAAGTCAGTACAGTCAAAGATGGTCCCCTGGACAACAAGTACAACACATCACAAACAGTGTTGTCACCTCTGAGACGTGTTTCCAACCAACTGCTGAAAGTCCTGATGTGTTCACATGTAATCCAGTCGTCGCACTGCTCCGGGTGTTTGGAGCGCAGACTGTTCTTGTGTTCATCGACATACGGGGTCACCAAGGTAGAGTTCTGTAGAACTGTGTAGTGTGCTTGAGACCAAGAATATCCGTCCCTGTATATTATTGAGTCTCTTCCCAGAGTGCCTTTTCCAGTCAGTCTCCCCTCATACCGCGATTTAGGGAGACCTATCTTGTTAAGGCCAGGAATGAAGTCAACACAAAACCCGATAACATCCTCTGTTTGATGGCCCATGGAGATGCTTCCTTCTGGCCTAGCGCGGTTACGGACATATTTCTTTAGGACTCCCATGAACCTCTCAAAAGGGAACATATTGTGTAGAAATACGGGCCCCAGGATGACAATCTCGTCGACTAGATGAACTAGGACGTGCGTCATGATATTGAAGAAGGATGGTGGGAACACCAGCTCGAAACTGACAAGACATTGCGCCACATCACTCCTTAGCCTTGGTACGATTTCTGGATCGATCACCTTCTGAGAGATTCCATTGAGGAATGCACATAGCTTCACAATGGCTAATCGAACGTTTTCCGATAGAAGCCCCCTCAATGCAACCGGAAGAAGTTGTGTCATAATCACGTGGCAGTCATGAGACTTTAGGTTCTGAAACTTTTTCTCTGGCATATTTATTATTCCCTTTATATTCGACGAGAAGCCAGTCGTGACCTTCATACTGAGCAGGCATTCAAAGAAGATTTCTTTCTCTTCTTTCGTAAGAGCGTAGCTGGCAGGACCTTTATACTGCTTCGGAGGCATGCCGTCTTTTTCGTGCAAACGTTGCAGGTCCTCTCGTGCCTCGGGTGTATCTTTTGTCTTCCCATACACGCCCAAGAAGCCTAGCAGGTTCACGCAAAGGTTCTTCGTCACGTGCATCACGTCGATTGAGGAGCGGACCTCTAGGTCTTTCCAGTAGGGTAGGTCCCAAAATATAGATTTCTTCTTCCACATGGGTGCGTGTCCCTCAGCGTCATTCGGAACAGCTAGTCCACCGGGACCCTTTCCAAAGATTACGTAGTGTAAATCATTGACCATAGCAAGCACGTGAACACCGGTGCGCATGGCGGGCTTCTTCCGGTGATCTGCCTCGCCTTTGAAATGCTTGCCTTTCTTTCGACATTGATGGTTGGTCGGAAGAAATCGACGATGGCCCAGATACACATTCTTCCTGCATTTGTCCAGGTATATACTTTCAGTGTCATCTAAACAGTGCGTGCATGCGTGGTATCCTTTGTTTGTCTGTCCTGAAAGGTTACTGAGAGCGGGCCAATCGTTGATGGTCACGAACAGCAACGCCTTAAGGTTAAATTCCTCCTGTCTGTGCTCATCCCACGTACGTACACCGTTTCCATTCCACAGCTGTAAAAGTTCTTCAACTAATGGCCTTAGGTACACATCAATTTCGTTGCCAGGTTGCTTAGGGCCTTGGATGAGAACTGGCATCATAATGAACTTCCGCTTCATGCACATCCAAGGAGGAAGGTTATACATACATAGAGTCACGGGCCAGGTGCTGTGATTGCTGCTCTGCTCCCCGAAAGGATTAATGCCATCCGCGCTTAAAGCAAACCATACATTCCTTGGGTCCTTTGCAAACTCATCCCAGTACTTTCTCTCGATTTTTCTCCACTGCGACCCGTCAGCGGGTGCTCTCAACTTGCCATCTTTCTTTCGGTTCTCACTGTGCCATCGCATCAACTTGGCATGCTCTTCGTTTCTGAACAGACGTTTCAACCGTGGTATTATAGGAGCATACCACATCACCTTCGCAGGAACCCTCTTCCTGAGGGGCTCGCCATCAACATCACCAGGGTCATCTCGTCTGATCTTATACCGCAACGCACCGCATACCGGGCATGCGTTCAGATCCTTGTATGCACCGCGGTAGAGGATGCAGTCATTAGGGCATGCATGTATCTTCTCCACCTCCAATCCTAGAGGGCATACGACCTTCTTTGCTGCGTATGTACTGTCGGGCAATTCGTTATCGTTTGGAAGCTTCTTCTTCAATATTTTCAGTAGCTTCTCAAATCCTTTGTCAGCCACAGCATTCTCTGCCTTCCACTGCAGCAATTCCAGTACGGTACCGAGCTTTGTGTTGCCATCTTCGCAATTGGGGTATAACCCATTTTTGTGATCCTCTAACATGCGATCGAACTTCAGCTTCTCCTTTTGACTAATGCATTGCGTCCTTGCATCGACAATGACCCGGCGGAGATCATCATCATCGGGCACATCGTCTGGTTCCTCTTGATCTTCAGCAGCTTCACCCGTGGCAGCATCATTGGGCACATCGTCTGGTTCCTCTTGATCTTCACCAGCTCCCCCCGTTGCAGCATCACCGTATTCAGGGGGCACATAGTTGTCATCGTACTCTTCTTCTTCGCCGTCTTCCATCATAACCCCTATTTCTCCGTGCCTCGTCCAAACATTATAGTGTGGCATGAAACCCTTGTAAAGCAGGTGGGAGTGAAGGATTTTCCAGTTAGAGTAAGACCTCGTATTCCCACATTCAGTGCATGGACAACACATAAAACCATTCTGCTTGTTTGCCTCAGCCGCATCGAGAAACTCATGCACGCCCTTAATGTACTCGCGGGTGTGTCTGTCACCGTACATCCATTGCCGGTTCATCTGCGTGCATTATATATAATTAAGTGTCCAAATTAATAGAAGTTCATCATCACATTAAAACCAAAATGCATACATAGTTCTCATCTAACAACATATAGCTCTCCAGAGCATCTAATTAATTAAACCATACATTGAAACTATGTAAAACATTTCAATGCGAAAACAAATGCGATCATAATCGCAACCAAGGTAACAATTGATCCAACGGCATAATGATACCAAGCCTCGGTATGAATGGCATATTTTCTAATCTTTCTAATCTTCAAGCGCATTGCATCCATCTTGATCTTGTGATCATCGACGACATCCACAACATACAACTCCAATATCATCTTCTCCTCCTCAATTGTTTTTATTTTTTCCTTCAATAAATTGTTTTCTTCTTCAACTAAATTTAACCTCTCGACAATAGGGTCGGTTGGCATTTCCGATTCACATACATCCTAGATAAATAAAATCTATGTCACGTTGGTCGGCATAATTTTCATAAACAATAAATGAACCAATAGTTATGAAGATAATATACATACCAAATCCGAATCATAGACAGGACGAGGGCCGACGGGGGCAGATACCAAAACCATCGCACTATATAAGATGCAATAATAAATGTAAGAAAATGATACAAGTATCTATCTAAACAGACAAGTAAGAATATTTTTCCTTTCAGAAAGAAGATAAGAACAAGAGGCTCACCACGGTGGTGTCGGTGATGAGATCAGCGCGGGTGATCGACGGCGGTGAAGACGGGGACGGGGCATGACGGACCGCTAAATCTAGACAAATCTCGAGGAAAATGGAGCTTGGAGGTCGAGCTTCGAGAGGAGAAAGTTTAAGTAGTGTGGCTCGGGCATTCCATCGAACACCTCATGTGCATAGGAGGTGACCTAGAGCACCACAAACCCCTCCCCTCGCCGGCCAGAGAAAAACAGAGCGCTGGAGTGCTCTGCTCGCGGGCGAGGGTATATATAGGCACCTCATTGGTCCCGGTTTGTGGCAAGAACCGGGACTAAAGGGGAGCCTTTGGTCCCGGTTCAGGCCACCAACCGGGACCAATGGTGGTGGGCCAGGAGCGAGGCCCATTGGTCCCGGTTCGTCCCTCCAACCGGGACCAAAAGGTCCAGACGAACCGGGACCAATGGCCCACGTGGCCCGGCCGGCCCCCTGGGCTCACGAACCGGGACCAATGCCCACATTAGTCCCGGTTCTACACTGAACCGGGACTAATGGGCTGAGCCGGCCTGGACCATAGCCCTGTTTTCTACTAGTGCCAGATGAAGGAGAAAACAGAAATGATTACAGACAATGTTATGAAAGATTGGAGGGGATAAAAGAGGTAAACGGGGAGTAGCACATCTTCATTACCATCAAGATGGGGAGGGAGACGGTTGGGCTCCATCGCCATTATTTCGCCACTGCCCGGAACGGAGAATCAGGAGAGAAGACGATGGGCGTTTTTTTAGACAAATTTGAAGCTGGGTAAGGGCAGGAGCAGATAATCCTATTGGGTCATCGAATCAGCCAGCCTAGGAGCCGCGGTCCAGTTTATGTAAACGCGCCGAGGTCGGTTTCGGGAGCAGCGGCCCGATTACGTTGGGCATGCGGGACTCGCAACGTGGCGCGGGTGCACTGGAACGAATGACGGCGCGTGCGATCAATCAGGTACGTACGTGTAGTTAATCCGACGGCAAAGGACGCCAAATCATTGTGGAGGGGCGTAGGTGGCTGAGTCTTACTGTTTAGTAATAATTGACACTTAGGAGAAGATTAGTACACAATGTATGTTTACTGAAACGTAAGTGATGATCCTTCATGCATGGCTTATACCCGGCCGGCGGCTGTGCATACCAGATGCACTGGATTCTTAGTTTTACACGTGTGCCCAGCCAGTCCAGTACAGTAAGTATATGCTGCATGTGGACCGTCGTAGGTTGACCTCAAGAGTTCAGATTCAAATTAAGGTTACAAGGTGATTGTCAGACTTGCGTGTAAAGTAATTTGGAAAGTGTAGAACCCTTTGTCTCGGGCCGCGTTGTATATATTGAGGCAAAGCCTTGGTTCACAAGTTACAGAGAGGGGGATCGAGGAGATCGACCAGGATCAGGAGGAGATCGACCAGGAAAGGTCGTTACATGGGATAAGGAGAAGAAGAGATAGAATTGAGAGATACAAGTTTAAACAACCTCTCCTATCCTATATAATAATTCTAACACTCCCCCTCAATCTAAACCTCAAGCCTTGCTAAGGTTGAGATTGTATTTGAACTCATCCAATCTTCTCTCGGTCAAGGGCTTAGTAAACCCATCCGCAAGTTGGTCGCCTGTAGGAATGAACCGAATCTCAAGTAGCTTCCAAGCTACCCTCTCTCTGACAAAATGAAAATCCACCTCAATGTGTTTTGTTCGTGCATGGAAGACATGATTTGCTCAAAGATACGTTGCACCAATATTGTCACACCATAACCGTGCAGCCTTAGGAGCTTTGATTCCAAGCTCATAGAGTAATGTTTGTATCCACATTACTTCAGCTGTGGCATTTGCCAATGACTTATACTCAGCTTCTGTACTTGACCTTGAAACAGTAGCTTGCTTCCTTGCACTCCATGACACAAGGTTAGATCCCAGAAACACAGCAAAACCACCAGTAGACCTTCTATCATCAACACACTCTGTCCAGTCTGCATCAGAATATGAAGTAACAAGCAAAGAAGAGGACTTGACAATCTGTAGTCCAAGCCCTTGAGAATACTAGAGATACCTTAGAATTCTTTTAACGGCTGTCCAATGAGTAGTTCTAGGAGCATGCAAATACTGACACACCTTGTTCACTGAGTAAGAAATATCAGGACGTGTAAGTGTTAAATACTGCAAGGCACCAACAACACTTCTATAATTTGTTGCATCTTCTGGACCAAGGGCTTCTCCACTATCAACTGTAAGTTTTTCTGAGGTGGAAATTGGTGTGTTGACTGGTTTGCAATTCTCCAATCCCACCCTCTTTAGAACATCAGCTGTATATTTCTCTTGTGAGAGAAGTATGCCATCTCTGACTTGCTTTACTTCTATGCCAAGAAAATAGTGAAGATCACCTAGATCCTTGAGAGCAAATTCAAGTTTTAGATCCTTAAGCAAACAAATTGTGGCTTCTTGACTTGAACTAGCAACAATTATATCAGCAACATAAATAAGCACAAAAACAGTGATATTTCCTTTGCTATAAAAGAACAAGGATGTGTCTGCTTTGGATGGTGTGAACCCAAGATGTTGTAACTGCATGCTCAACCTAGAATACCATGCTCTTGGAGCCTGCTTGAGTCCATATAATGCCTTATCCAACTTACATACATAATGTGGTGTGCTATAGCTTTCATAACCTGGTGGTTGCCGCATGAACACTTCTTCATCAAGAACACCATGAAGAAACGCGTTCTGAACATCTAGCTGTCTTAAGCTCCATCCTCTGGAAATAGCAATGGACAAAACAAGACGAATGGTAGTTGCTTTAACCACATGACTAAAGGTATCATCATAATCAATTCCAAACCTTTGTTTAAAACCTTTTGCAACCAACCTTGCCTTGTACCTGTCTATACTACCATCATATTTCCTTTTGATCTTGTATACCCACTTACAATCAATTATGTTGGCACCACGTTGCGGTGGTACTAGATGCCAGGTCTGAGTTTTTATGAGTGCATTATATTCATTATCCATGGCCTCCTTCCAATCCTTGTTAGCAAGTGCATCATGCAAATTAATAGGTTCACCAGTAGTGGCAAGAAAAGCACGCTTGGTCGGATTATACTTTATTGTACCATCACTGTATTGTTTTTCCTTGACAATACCTGACCGAGCTAGACCTGGTGTGTCAACGAGGAGGTGAAGGAGCCATAGAACCGGCTGCTATTGATTGTGGCGCAGGAGATCCAGCAGCTTCCGTGTTATCCACAGAAGATCCAGGTTGGTGGGGCTCCTGATCTGAGGTAGACTGGCGCTGTCACCGCTCCTCATCCTGTGCGTGCGTCAGATCAATCGCCAACACAGAATCAGCCGGCGGGTCCCGCGTTGTCGCGGCAGACGGCGTGTCAGCCAGGGGCTCGCTCCCCCCCCCCACGCCGCACTCGACAGCCGTCTCGGGGCACGCAGGCGAGACTTGGCGTGACGCGCCTGGACCCGCGCCAGGGCCCGCACCCGCGCCATGGTCCGCGCCTGGACCCGCGCCTGGTCCGCTGTGGGCCGCCCGGTCGGCTGCGCTGTCGGCCACTAGGGGGCACAGGAGCGAATCCGCGCGGGATCGCGCGCCGCCTTGCGCTGGAGACTGCCGCAGATCCTCCTGGGATCGCGCGCTGGCAGCAGGATCATCCTCAGAGACCGTGCCGGATTTGTCCTGTGTACACATAAAATGACGAGTAGAATCTGTACAAGCGCCATTAGATTTGCAATTTTCTGTGGATTTTTGCACATGATCATGATCATTTAATTCACCCCCGTGATCAGGACGTGTAGAATAGTCTGGTAGGAGTGCAATTTCTGCACGAAGCAAGGCGCCGACATTGGGATGAAGTAGGGAAAAGGGGAATAATGTTTCATCAAAGATAACATCACGGGAGATATATATGCGTCCAGTGGATGGTTCAAGACATTTATATCCTTTGTGAAGATTTCTGTACCCAATAAAGACACATTATGTGGAGCAAAACTCTAATTTGTGACGATTGTATGGACGTAGGTTGGGGTAACAAGCACAACCAAAAATTTTGAGATAGTTGTAATCTGGCTTTTGATGGTACAATCGTTCTAAAGGAGTGGAATTACCAATGACCTTACTAGGAAGACGGTTGATAAGGTATGTAGTTGTGATGAAGGCCTCATCCCAATACTTGAGAGGCATAGAGGCATGAGCTAAAAGAGATAGACCAACTTCAACGATATGACGGTGTTTGCGTTCAGCAGAACCGTTCTGCTGATGAGCATGAGGGAAGGATTTATAATGAGTGATCCCAATGCTACGAAAAAAGGAGTTGAGTTTTTCATACTCCCCTCCCCAGTCACTTTGGTCCGAAAGAATTTTCCTATCAAAGTGACGCTCAACAAGCTTCTGAAATTCTTGGAAGATAGAAAATACTTCAGATTTATACTTAAGCAAATAAATCCATGTGAACTTGTTGTAATCATCAATGAAGCTAACATAATATTATTTTTCGACCAAAAGAATCTCGAGCATGACCCCACACATCACTGAAGATCAATTGTAAGGGAGCATGAGACACACTAGTAGACTTAGGATAGGGAAGCTGATGGCTCTTGGCACATTGACATGCTTCGCAAACAGACTCATTATTTGAACTAGGTGACAAAGGAACATTGTCTTTATTGACTACTTGCCTAACTATAACTTATGAGGGATGTCCTAATCTTTGATGCCACCGCGCAAAAGAGGGCTTGATGATGGAGTAGACTCGACGATGCTTGTTGCTAAGTGCTCCGGATGAGATGGGGTAGAGGCCGCCAACGCATCTACCGTGATAGAGAGGTACCCTCGTTGCCCGATCCTTAATGAAAAAATAGTGAGGGTGAGTTTCAAAGAAAACATCGTTATCGGTGGCTAAACGAGACATAGAGGCAAGGTTTTTGTCAGCTTGAGGAACATGGAGAACATCCTTAAGAATGAGATCACGTTGAAGAGTAGGTGAATTAAGCGAAACTTGACCAATGTGACAAATATCCATACCTTTCCCGCTGGCGGTGTGGATCTGGTCGTTGTCGTGATATGTCTCGCGTAGGGCAAGTTCCTTTAGTTCATTGGTGACATGATCGGTAGCACTGGAGTCAACATACCAGACGCCGTCCCCACCTTGCTCGCGCATAGCAGCTGCAACTAATTTGGAATCTGGGACGAAATTTTCATCATACCGATGCCAGCAGTCCATGACCTCATGTCCGGCCTTCTTGCAGAGTTGACACCGAGGGTGGCCGCGGGAAGAGGAGGTGCGGCGGCTAGTGTGGGATTTGAAGCCGCCGTCGTTGTTGTGTCCGTAGCCGCCACCAGAGCGGGCATCACCCGAAGAAGCACCACATCCGCGGCCGCTGCCGCGGTTGGTGCCCTGGTGACCACGGCCACGACCGCGAACCCGTGAAGCGGAGTAGGCGGAGGATTGCCGAAGATCGCCGCCGTGGAGGAGGGTGAGGCGGGCGTCGAAGCTGAGCAGCTGGCTGTGTAGCTCCGAAACCGTGATAGGTTCCACCCATGCCGCAAGCGCAGAGACGACCGGGTTATACTCCATGTCGAGGCCGGCAAGAATTTTGAGACGATCTCCGGATCGGAGAGCGCCGAGGCGGTGCACGCGACTTCATCGGTGAGAGTTTTGATCTTGCCGAGGTATTCGGCCATGGACATGTTACCTTTTTTCAGGTTGGTGAGCTCGATGCGGGTGTTGATCGCCTGCGCCTGGCTTTGGGCAGTGAACATGGAGTTGATGGAGTGCCACACCTCGGCCGGCGTCTGGAGCGTGGCCACCTAGGACAGAATCTCGCAGGAAAAAGAACCCATCAAGAACCCTTGAAGTTGTTGCTGTTGGGCATACCAGAGGGTGCGTGCGAGGTTGACGACTTGCTCTTCTTTGCCATCCTTGGTGATGGTGAGCGTGGCCGGCGGGGGCTGGCTTGTGGCCTCGAGGTGGTGCTCCATCTGGGGACCCTTGATCTGGGGAAGTACGATGGCTTTCCAAAGGAGGAAGTTCCCCCTAGTCAGCTTCTCCTGTGGTGGCGATCCGAGAAAGGTATTGGTGGTTGTGGATGAGGAGGCAAAGGTGGAGGCGGAGGAGGTGGTGGTGATCGCGCCCATGGTACTGGGGGACATGGAGGCGGAGGTGGTGGACATGGCTCGGTCGCGAAGGTAGCTAGATGCGATCTTTCATGATCTGTTGAGGAAGAGGCTCTGTTACCATGTAAAGTAATTTGGGAAGCGTAGAACCCTTTGTGTCGGGTCGCGTTATATATATTGAGGCAAAGCCTTGGTTCACAAGTTACAGAGAAGGGGATCGAGGAGATCGACCAGGATGAGGAGGAGATCGACCAGGAAAGGTCGTTACATGGGATAAGGAGAAGAAGAGATAGAATTGAGAGATACAAGTTTAAACAACCTCTCCTATCCTATACAATAATTCTAACATTGCGGACAATCAACTCACGCCAGAGCATCGGCAGCGGGTTTCCTTCTACACTAGAAGTGAATGCACGCTTTGCCGCGCCGTCTTGCATTGACATTGTTATGCCGAACCTCACATACAAAAAATGTATATAGTTCATTCGTACCCACATTAACATCTCACTTTGTTATGATATAGAGTTTACATACAAAAAAAAAATGATGGGATCAGCCACATAAGATAATCCATAGTTTATCCATCCATGGAAATGTCATCACGCCGGTGCTAAACATGTTTAAAAGGACATCACATTTTTTTCCTTGACAAATAAACATCCATGCACCCGTAATAATTGGTTTCAGCGATTAGTATCATTCTTTTAGGGATGCAATCGGTATAAATTGTCACTGCATTATAGTTTGGTCGGTTTCATTTCTCACCCGGCTAATAATAAAAACAAAACAATCAATAGAAAAACATTTTTTTCAAAAAAGGATGGATTTTATTAGCTTAAAATGAAGCATCAAGAGAATACAAACATGATGAGCACATACCCGGCCTCTGCACAGCTAGGATGCACACAGCCAGCACCAACCCACACAAAAACCACGCCAGCAAATAGCAAAGTCATATAAGACCAAAGCTATGCATGAGCGAGAAAAAGAAAGAAAGAAAAACTAAAGTGATCAGTTCCGTGATCGGCAAACTATAGGAAAGAATATATCTGCACCAACCGTCTCAAGACACCATATGAACATCGTGATTCTTCAACAGCAACGTCTTCAGGAAAGGAGCAACGCTGAAACGTTGTCGTCACTGGATCCAGCAGTCAACACCGGAATCTAAGTTTTCACCCTGAAGAAATTATCCGAGCATATCCGAGCAATGCCTTCAACAAGGTTACGATGTATAACCATCGCCATTGCCAGAATTCAATTCTGGGCTTTCACCCCGGAGCTCGATACCGGGTACTTAAGAAGCACCACCATCAACGTCACAAATGTGTTGTCGCCACCACTTCTCCACGACCCCGGCAGCAACATGCGATGCGCCGCTGCACAACCATTCCTCTGCGTCAAGCTGACGTCCATAGTTTGCATCTCATCGCCGAAGTGAACAATCAGATCTGAAAAGATGAACTCTCGAAGATTTTTCGATGTACACTGCCGTCGTGGAGCCACAAGAGGTCGCTGCACCATCACAGTTTGCAACCACCATCTCTAGGCCGAACAAGATCCGGATCACCGTTACTGCCCGAGATACCGCGCACAGACGACGGGAGACCGAGCCGCCATCTAGTAAGGCCTGGCCCAAGCGACGCCGGAGGACGCACGCATCGGCTGGACCAAGTCCACACGTCCCAGCGCGCCAACGCATCGCCTGCCACCATGCCCATCAGATCCAGGTTGCCGCCGCGAGCACAAGCCAGCAAGGAGCCAACCCGAGGCACCATCGGCGTGAACCGGTGTTGCCATGCCGGTCAACACGAGGCCAAGGCAGCCGGTGCACAGGACCAAATCCACGTGGATCCATGGTTGTCGTGTCGGCGGACCCTCACCAACGAGCCGTCGTCGCGAAGCAGCGTGCCACCGAATAGCCGATGTCATCGGAGCAGCCACCATGGATAGATCTGACGAAGGTACCACGGGATTTGAAGAAAACTATGAACGGGGGTGTTGTCCCGCCGCCGGCACCAAACGGGGGCTTTGCCCCGGTGTCTAACACCGGCGACGACGAGGAGATGAGGAGGCTGGGTGGCCGCGGCCGCCGCGGAAGGAGGCACCGCCCGAGCCACCCTGTGCGAGCGACGCGGGGGCCTGGCGATAGATATCTCCCTAATAATAAAGCACAGATTGACTTTGTCGGGTTCACCGTCACAATATGCTTTCTTCTCATGTCATAATACGCTTTTACTATTTGTATAGACAAAATCGTAATATAAGCGAAGGCAACCAATTGTTCATGGATATTTTCAGCGCGAATGAGTTAAGAATAATTAAAGTCGCACTATTTATTGCGCACAGAATTAGGAAAACGTAAAAAAAATTGGGAAGAAATTTGAAAGTTCACAGATTTCAAAATAAATCACGAATTGAAAAGGTTAAGAACTAAAAGATCATTGGTTTTAAAAAAGTTCGCAAATTTCAAAAAAGTTCATCAACATCAAAAAAGTTCATTCCAATTTCTAAAAATATTCAACGAATTTGGAAAAAGTTCACAATTTGAAATTGTTCAGTGTACATAACAAAATGTTCAATGGGTATTTAAATGGTTTTTCAGCGCATATCACAAAATTGTTCAATGTGTGGTTAAAATTGTTCAGATTATATTACAAAAATGTTCAATGTATAAAAATTGTTCATCTTATATCAAAAAAATGTATAAATATGTTTTACATTATTTCAATGTATATCACAAAAATGTTCGCTGTGTAGTTAAAAATTGTTCATCGTACACCAAAAAAATGTTCAGTGTATATTTGAAAATAGCTCGTCGTATATAAATTTTTGTCCATGTTCTCAATAATTGTTCACGTTTTAAAAAATTCTTGGAATTTGAAAATTTTCATCGAATTTTAAAAAAGTTCATCGATTTGATAGAAGTTCATTTAATTTTGGAAATTTCAAGAGTTTGAAATAATTCGAATTTTTAAGAAAATAAAAAAAGGAAAATGAGAAAAGAAAAAGAAAAAAGGAACCAGAAAAAACACCCAGAAATAAGCGGGCAGTGAAAGCTGGTTTGGTGGGCTCTCACGGCCTACGTAAAATAAAAGAACGAAAATAAGTAACTGGACACAATCGGTATGGTGGTGTGTTGGTTAGGGCGCTGCTGTTTCAGCGGTCACCACCGGCCCCAACCCCACCCCCCCCTCCTTCCCCCTTCCCCGTGCGTGCTGTGCTAGCTGTACCCGCCCTCCTATTATGGCTATGTGTTTTTCTTGGCGCTGGGCACGCCGCAGCCGCAGCTGCTGCTCGAAACAGGCAGGCACCTCAGGCTAATGAAGATATAACACATGTATTTCTAGCTGAATGCATAGTTCTGTTCAGGTTTTTAATTCGTGGACCCAATACCAATACACTTTACAGAACAGACCCATAGCTTCGGTCAGTGCCATGGATTCTGAATCAACATTAGAGAAATTGACTGGGGAAAGAAGACGGGCGCGCTTTGAGGTGTGCGTTAACACGTGGCAGCAGATAAGGCGGGTCTCACTCGAGGAGAAGAAAGACCTGGTCGTATAAGATTTTCTTCCGTAAGTAGGAAGCTCACGAACTTCAGCTACCAAGTACGCCATCATAGAGTGATCTTTCTCCTTACTTTCCGGGGCCAGTTTCAGCCTTTTCTGTTTGGCGACCACTCTAGAAAGTCATTGTGCACTCAAGCCTGGGAACTTCCAGTAGGCGGCAACTCGAGACGGCTAACTTTGCTAGCTAACTACGTAGTCAAACTGTACAATGTACGACATCCAAGTGTTGTTATCTTTCTTATCTCCTGTCAATTGCACAATCAATTTTTGTTATGAATTTCACCACAGTAGAATTATTGTACATAGTACGCTGAAATCAGTAAAATGTGGTCATAGACACTGAAGATTATAATTTTTTCTCATCTCTTGGGTTCACTGTCGCGCATGTTTTGTAAAAAGCCCCCTATGGTGTTAATTAATTAACCCTCAGTACAGTAAATAAGTGAGAAAAAAACGCTTCGTAATCGTTGCCATATCGATCTCCTTCTTCTTTACGGACACAAATACTAGGTGTATCCGTCCTCTTCTCTGTTCCAGCCAGATCTCCTTCATCTTCACGGGCACAAGTCCTCCTAAACGCATATATCAGATCAAGGAAAAGAAAATGATTCGATTCGTTATTACTAGATCGAGAGGGAGGGGCTGCGGGCTCCAAGGACAAAGTGCTTACGGCTGCTGCTCCTCACCTCGCCGATCCCCTATGTTACACCGCCGCTCCTCCTTGCTTGCTACGCTCGAGCGACGAGGTGATGGGAGGCAGCGGAAACCGACCACCGGCAAGCGGCTCCAGCAGGGTCAGGGTGCATGCCTCGTCGACGGTGACCACCCAGTCGTAGGAGGAGCCTATGATGCGCGTCAGCTGCACTGCTGAGTCGGTCTTGCTCTCCAAGGAAACGGCGACGAGAGGGCCAGTACCGTTTGTCTATCGGAGGCATACTTTTTGTTCCATTATTCAGGTTCTGTTCTAGCAGGGGCGCTTGTTTCGCAGCCGTAGCGGGCACTCGCAGCAATGCTCCACGTACACGTGGTGTGGCTGGTTCGGTAGTTTGATCAGGCGGAGGAGTGTGGCCTTGAGCGCGCGGCGCCACGGTGCACAAACGGCGGAGCAGGGCGACATTGTCGAGGGGGCCGCTGCGCCGCGCGATCTGTTCCAGGGCCTCCATCGGCAGGTCGCGGAAGCCGGTGGGCGCCATGGAACGACGCCCATGTGATCGATGCATGTTGGCCCTGTCCACATACACGCAACAAGCTTACGGCGACGGTGACGCGCGTACTGAAACTTCGGAGATGGATCTATCACTTTCCGAGACAATCAATCTTCCGGCAAGACGGCAGTACACAGCGATGGATTGATTGATTCACTGCAAAGCGAGCTAAGCCACGGTGCAACACATGCACGCCAGACATCAAAGCGATCTATGGCCGCCGTTCTATATTTCTCAAAATCATGGGTGATTACACCAAAACGATCTATGTCCGTTCTTTTTTCTGGCTGCTTTTTCTGAAAACAACCGGTGGTTCAGTTCATAGGAGAACTTGATATGGATGTATATTTTGATGATAGTGCACTCAAGAACTCATATGTTCGTCGATGAATTTACCTCCACAGGTATTGATAATTTTTTGTAATTATTTCTGTTCTCCTTAAGGGAGTTGGTATACTTGATCTCGGCTTGCACGACGCAAGACGAGAGGAGACACCAGGCCGCGCGCTACGGGCGTCCGTTGCAGGGCCTCGGCTTGCACGGGATCCGTTGTGAAAAGACTATAAATTTTTACAACAAAACCTCTGTTGCAAAATAATTAAGCAACAAGACCTTTGTTGCGTAAAGTTTCTGCAAATTTCCTGACTACTGTAAATTTTTTGCAACAAGACTTTGTCACCAAAATTGTAGATGACATGAATCATATCTGGAGAGATGGAATCAATGCATCAAATTTGAGTGGAATAGTACAACATTCGTCTTAACAAATACAGGGTGAGTAGTTGGCCAAATAATTCTGATTATTTTTAAATTACAAAGTATCTTTTTTTCGACATCTTTGTCTCCTATCTTCTTCTTCTTCTTCTTCTTCTTCTTCTTCTTCTTCTTCTTCTTCTACAAAGTATCTTTTTTTTTACATCTTTGTCTCCTATTTTCTTCTTCTTCTTCTTCTTCTTCTTCTTCTTCTTCTTCTTTTGACGAAACTCGTAACTCAAATATTCACCTTCATGATCAGATCATAGAAATTTAATTTTCTTGTTATGATGATTCTCCACTTCACTCTCAAATTCTTTGACTTTTCAAACGTCTCAGACTTGTGTTTCATCAGGTAATATACCTGTATCTACTCAAATCATCCATGAAGGTAAGAAAATAACGATATCCACCGCGTGCTTCAACAATCATCAGACCGCATACATCGGTATGTATTATTTTTAATAAGTCACTAGCCCGCTCCATTGTAGCGGAAAATGGGGTTTTAGTCATCTTGCCCATAAGGCATGATTCACATGTATCAAATGATTCATAATCAAGTGATTTCAAAAATCCATCAGCATGGAGTTTCTTCATGCGCTTTACACCAATATGACCTAAGCATCAGTGCCACAAGTATGTGGTGCTATCACCATTAACTTTGCATCTTTTGGCATCAATATTATGAATATGTGTATCACTACGATCGAGATTTAGTAAGAATAAACTATTCACTAAGGGTCATGACCATAAAAGATATTATCCATATAAATAGAAGAATCATTATTCTCTGACTTCAATGAATAACTGTCACGCAATAAAGATGATCTAGATATAATGTTCATGCTCAACGCAGGCACCAAATAATTATTTAGGTTTAAAACTAACCCCGAAGGTAAATTTAGAGGTAGTATGCCGATGGCGATCACATCAACCTTAGAACCATTTCCGACGCGCATCGTCACCTCGCCCTTAGCTAGTCTTCCTTTAATCCGCAGCTCATGTTTCGAGTTACAAATATTAGCAACCGAACCAGTATCAAATACCCAGGCGCTACTACGAGCACTAGTAAGGTACACATCAATAACATGTATATCACATATACCTTTGTTGACGTTGCTAGCCTTCTTATCTGCCAAGTACTTGGGACAGTTCCGCTTCCATTGATCATTCCCCTTGCAATAGAAACACTCAATCTCAGGTTTGGGTCCAGCCTTGGGTTTCTTCACTGGCAACTGGTTTGCCATTCTTCTTCAAGTTCCCTTTCTTTCCCTTGCCTTTCTTCTTGAAACTGGTGGTCTTATTATTGACCATCAACACTTGATGCTCTTTCTTGATTTCTACCTCCACGGCCTTAAGTATCGCGAATAGCTCGGGCATTGTCTTTTCCATCCCTTGCATGTTATAGTTCATCACAAAAGCCTTTGTAGTTTGGTGGTAGTGACTGAAGAACTCTGTCAATCGCTACTTCATTCGGAAGGTTAACTCCCAATTGATTCAAGCAGTTGTAGTACCCAGACATTTTGAGTACGTGCTCATGATGAAACACAAGTATAGGGGATCAATTGTAGATCTTTTCAATAAGTAAGAGTGTCGAACCCAACGAGGAGCAGAAGGAAATGACAAGTGGTTTTCAGCAAGGTAATGTCTGCAAGTGCTGAAATTGTAAGTAGCAGAGTAGTTTGATAGCAAGATAATTTGTAACTAGCAAGTAACGATAGTAGTAACAAAAGTGCAGCAAGGTAGCCCAATCCTTTTGAGGCAAAGGACAGGCCAAAACGGTCTCTTATGATAAGCAAAGCGTTCTTGAGGGTACACGGGAATTTCATCTAGTCACTTTCATCATGTTGGTTTGATTTGTGTTCGCTACTTTGATAATTTGATATGTAGGTGGATCGGTGCTTAGGTGCTGTTCTTACTTGAACAAACCTCCTACTTATGATTAACACCCCCCCCCCCCCCCCCCCCGCAAGCATCCGCAACTACGAGAAAAGTATTAAGAATAAATTCTAACCATAGCATTAAACTTTTGGATCCAATCGGCCCCTTACGAAATAGCGCATAAACTGGGTTTAAGCTTCTGTCACTCTCGCAACCCACCATCTAATTGCTACTCCACAATGCATTCCCTTAGGCTCAAATATGGTGAAGTGTCATGTAGTCGACGTTCACATGACACCATTAAGGAATAGATCGGTTAGGTCATTTAGGGAGGCTGGATTTCTTGAACTCTTTATGCATATCCCCGGGTTGAGGTAGAGGAACATCTTCCTACTCCAAGCTTGAATCATTGATCCTCATCAAGTGAGCATCCTCCTCATCATCCGAAGTACGACCGTAAGGAGATAGGTCCTCATAGGTCTTTGGGTCAGCAATAAGATGTGAGACATAGCTCTCTCCGTCGGAGTCTTGGGACCACATACTTCCAAAACTACGCAAGAAACAGTAAGAAAAGAGAACAGAGGGTTTCTCCGCGATACGGTGATCAACAGGTTCGGGAAGTATATATAGATTATTTATCTTGGAGGACAAGCATATGGAAGAAAAACGGAGTACGGGAGGTGTCCCAGGTGGGCACAACCCACCTGGGCGCGCCAGGCAAGCCTGGCGCGCCCTAGTGTCTTGTGCCCACTAGGGGACGCTTCCTGGGAGTTTCTTTATTTCCAAAATTCTAAAATATTCCAAAACTGATAAAAATATTTTTTCGGAATTTTCGGAGTCTGTTTACTTACCGTATCACATACCTCTTTATTTTCACGATTCTGGAGTGTTCCGGAAGGACTATTTTATGTGTTCTTTCGGTGTCAAAGTTTGGATAATATTATTTTCAACATTAATAGGCGTACCTGAGATATAATGCTTTATTCGTTGCCCATTGACAACCTTCTGGTTAGTACCTTCAGAGTTATTTATTTTGATGGCTCCAGACTGGTAAACCTCCTCGATGATATATGGGCCTTCCCATTTTGAGAGGAGCTTTCCGGCAAAAAAATTAAAAGAGAGTTGTACAAAAGAACATATTCTCCAACTTTAAACTCATGCTTTTGAATTCTTTTTTCATGCCACCTTTTAACTTTTTCTTTGAATAACTTTGCATTTTCGTAAGCTTGGGTTCTCCATTCATCTAAAGAACTTATATCAAATAACCTCTTTTCACCAGCAAGTTTGAAATCATAGTTGAGCTCTTTAACTGCCCAATATGCTTTATGTTCTAACTCAAGAGGCAAATGACAAGCTTTTCCATAAACCATTTTATAAGGAGACATACCCACATGATTTTTATAAGCTGTTCTATAAGCCCAAAGTGCATCATCTAATTTCTTAGACCAATTCTTCGTGGACCTATTAACAGTCTTTTGCAAAATTAATTTTATTTGTCTATTGCTAGCTTCAACTTGACCACTAGACTGAGGATGATAGGGTGATGCAATTCTATGGTTAACATCATACTTAGCAAGCATCTTACGGAAAGCACCATGAATAAAGTGTGAACCACCATCAGTCATTAAATATCTAGGGACTCCAAACCTTGGGAAAATAACTTCCTTAAGCATTTTAATAGAGGTGTTGTGATTAGCACTACTAGTTTTAATAGCTTCTGCCCATTTAGTAACATAATCAACAACAACCAAAATATGTGTATACCCATTAGAGGAAGGAAAAGTTCCAATGTAATCAAATCCCCGAACTCAAATAGTTCAACAGAAAGTGAATAATTCATTGGCATTTCTTGACGCTTACCGATATTACCTATTCTTTGACATTCATCATAAGAAGAGACAAACTTATGGGCATCCTTGACGAGAGTAGGGCAATAAAATCCAAATTGCAATACCTTGTGAGCAGTTCTATCTCCAGCGTGATGCCCTCCATAAGACTCGGAGTGACATTTTCGTAGGATTTATAACGGCTCATGCTCAGGTACACAACGTCTAATAATACCATCTACTCCTTCTTTATAAAGATGTGGGTCATCCCAAAATTAATGTCTTAAATCATAGAAGATTTTTTTTCTTTTGCTGGTATGTAAAGCTAGATGGTAAATATTTAGCAACAATGTAATTGGCATAGTCAACATGCCAAGGAGTACTATTAGCAACATTTATTGCAGCTAACTGCTCATCAGGAAAACTATCATCAATAGGTAGTGGGTCATCAAGCACATTTTCAAGCCTAGACAAATTATTAGCTACGGGGTTCTCAGCTCCTTTTCTATCAATGATGTGTAAGTCAAATTCTTGCAACAAGAGAACCCAACGAATAAGTCTAGGTTTAGCATCTTTCTTTTCTGTAAGATATTTAATAACAACATGGTCTGTATGAATAGTTACTTTGGAATCAATAATATAAGGTCTAAATTTATCACAAGCAAACACCACTGCTAAGAATTCTTTTTCAGTAGTAGCATAATTTCTTTGAGCACTGTCTAGAGTTTTACTAGCATACTGAATGACATTCAATTTCTCATCAACTCCTTGTCCTAGAACAACACCAACAACATAATCACTAGCATCACACATATTTCAAAAGGCAAGTTCCAATTAGGTGGTTGAACAATAGGTGCGGATATTAAGGCTTTCTTTAATGTTTCAAAGGCTTCAAGACAATCATCATCAAAAACAAAAGGAATATCCTTTTGCAAAAGACTAGTAAGAGGCCTAGAAATTTTAGAGAAGTCTTTGATAAATCTCCTATAGAAACTAGCATGACCTAGGAAACTACAAATACCTTTTATATCTTTAGGACATTGCATTTTATCAATTTCATCAACCCTAGCTTGGTCCACTTCAATACCTCTTTCAGAAATTTTATGACCCAAGACAATGCCTTGATTAACCATAAAGTGGCACTTCTCCCAATTCAAGACAATATTTGTTTGTTCACATCTCTGCAAAACTCGCTCAAGATGGCTTAAACAATCATCAAAAGACTTCCCATAAACAGAAAAGTCATCCATGAAAACCTCAACAATCTTTTCACAAAAATCAGAGAATATAGCAGTCATACATCTTTGAAAGGTAGCAGGTGCATTACATAAACCAAAAGGCATACGTCTATAAGCATAAGTTCCAAAGGGACAAGTAAAAGTGGTATTTTCTTGATCAGGTTGAGAAAAAGATATTTGTGAAAAGCCAGAGTATCCATCTAGGAAGCAAAAGTGTGTGTGCTTAGATAATCTTTCAAGCATTTGATCAATAAAAGGCAAAGGGTAATGATCTTTTCTAGTTGCTTTGTTTAATTTTATAAAATCAATTACCATTCTATAGCCTGTAACAATTCTTTGTGGAATAAGTTCATTCTTATCATTAGGAACAACAATTATACCTCCTTTCTTAGGGACACAATGAACATGACTTACCCATCTACTATCAGCTATAGGATAGATTATACCTGCTTCCAGAAGTTTTAATATTTTCGTTCTTAACACTTCCTTCATTTTTGGATTCAACCGACGTTGATGATCAACAACGGGTTTAGCATCAGGTTCCATATTAATTTTGTGCTGACATAGAGTGGGACTAATGCCCTTTAAATCATCAATAGTATATCCAATAGCATCCCGGTGCTTCCTTAGAACTTTCAATAATCTTTCTTCTTCATGTTCTGAAAGGTTAGCACTAACAATTATAGGATATATTTTCTTTTCATCAAGATAAGCATATTTCAAAGTGTCTGGCAATTGTTTTAATTCAAACACAAGATCACCTTTAGGTGTAGGAGGACCTCCTAGAGTTTCAATAGTCAAATTGTGTTTAAGCAGAGGACGTTGTTCAAAGAAAATATTATCTATTTCATTTCTTTCATGCAAATGTAAATCATTTTCATGGTCTAGCAAATATTGTTCTAAAGGATCAGTAGGTGGAACAGCAATAGAAGCAAGACCGATTAATTCATCCTTACTAGGCAATTCTTTTTCATGATGATTTCTTCTAAACTTGGAAAAATTAAACTCATGAGACTCATCACCAAAGCTAATACCAACAGTTTGTTTCTTACAATCTATCTTAGCATTAATTGTGTTCAAGAAAGGTCTACCAAAGATAATGGGACAAAAATCATCTTGTGGGGAACCAAGAACAAGAAAATCAGTAGGGTATTTAATTTTTCTGACACAAGTCTTCAACATCTCTAATAATCCCAATTGGTGATATGGTGTATCTATTAGCAAGTTTAATAGTAACATCTATTTCTTCTATCTCAGTAGGTGCTATGTCTTTCATGATTTCTTCATATAGAGTGTAAGGAATAGCACTCACACTAGCACCCATGTCACATAAACCATGATAATAGTGATCTCCTATTTTAACTAAAATAACAGGCATGCCAACAACATTTCTATGTTTCTCTTTTGTCAGGTTTAGCAATTCTAGCAGCTTCTTCACAGAAGTAAATAACATGTCCATCCATATCTTCTTCCAAGAGATTTTTAACCATAGCAATACTAGGTTCTACTTTAATTTGGTCATCAGGTTTAGGTGTTCTAATATAGCTTTTGTTAACCACAGCTGAAACTTTAGCATGTTCCTTTATCCTAACAGGGAAAGGTGGTTTCTCAATATAAGCAGAAGGAACAACTGGATCAACATTATAAAGTATAGTCTCTTGTTTAACCGGTACTGGTTTTTTAATTTCTTCTGTAATAGGTGGGTGATATTTAAACCACTTCTCCTTAGGGAGTTCAACATGAGTAGCAAATGATTCAGAAAAGGAGGCTACTATCTCAGAGTCAAGTCCATATTTAGTGCTAAACTTTTGAAAAGCATCGGTATCCATAAAAGATTTAACACAATCATACTTAAGTTTAATACCTGACTCTTTACCTTCGTCGAGTTCCCAATCTCCAGAGTTGCATTTAATTCTTTCCAAAAGATCCCACCGGAATTCAATAATCTTCTTCATAAAAGAACCAGCATAAGAAGTATCCAACATGGTTTGATCATTGCGAGAAACCCAAGCATAAAAATTCTGGATAATAATTTCTCTTGAGAGCTCATGATTGGGGCATGAATATAACATTGACATCAGCCTCACCCAAGCTAGAGCGACACTTTCTCCTTCACGAGGCCAAAAATTATATATATATAATTCCAATCACGATGAACAAGATGCATAGGATAATTTTTTTGGTGGAACTCCAATTTCAAACGATTCCAATTCCATGATCCAATATCATCGCATAGCCTATACCATGCCAATGCTTTTAGCTTCAAAGATAAAGAGAAAACTTTTTTCATCACTTCATCCCTGGGTAAACCTGCAATCTTAAGCAATCCACAAATTTGCTCCACATATATCAAGTGCATATCAGGATGTTCAGTTCCATCTCCTACATAAGGATTAGCTAGCAGTTGTTCTATCATACCCGAAGGAATTTCATATTCAATATTTTTAGTAGGTGCATTAGGTTGAGGGGTAGCTAATTGTGGTTCCGGACGAGGTGAAGATACCCCGAACAAACCCCTCAAAGGATTGTTTTCCATAGTAACAAGTGATAATAAATTTCAGCACACTATATAAATGTTTCCTTACCAAAGGCGGTTCACTCCCCGGCAACGGCGCTAGAAAATAGCCTTGATGACCCACAAGTATAGGGGATCAATTGTAGCTCTTTTCGATAAGTAATAGTGTCGAACCCAACGAGGAGCAGACAAAAATGACAACTGGTTTTCAGCAAGGTAATATCTGCAAGTGCTGAAATTTTAAGTAGCAGAGTAGTTTGATAGCAAGATAATTTGTAACGAGCAAGTAACGATACTAGTAACAAAAGTGCAGCAAGGTAGCCCAATGCTTTTGAGGCAAAGGACATGCCAAAACAGCCTCTTATGATAAGCAAAGCGTTCTTGAGGGTACACGGGAATTTCATCTAGTCACTTTCATCATGTTGGTTTGATTTGTGTTCGCTACTTTGATAATTTGATATGTGGGTGGATCGGTGCTTAGGTGCTGTTCTTACTTGAATAAACCTCCTACTTATGATTAACCTGAAGGAAATATGCCCTAGAGGCAATAATAAAGTTATTATTTATTTTCTTATTTCATGATAAATTTTTATTATTCATGCTAGAATTGTATTAACCGGAAACATAGTACATGTCTGAATACATAGACAAACAGAGTGTCACTAGTATGCCTCTACTTAACTAGCTCGTTGATCGAAGATGGTTAGTTGCGGGATGATGTATTATGGAATGAGTAAAAGAGACTTGCCGGTAACGAGATTGAACTAGGTATTGAGATACCGACGGTCGAATCTCGGGCAAGTAACATACCGATGACAAAGGGAACAACGTATGTTGTTATGCGGTCTGACCGATAAAGATCTTCGTAGAATATGTGGGAGCCAATATGAGCATCCAGGTTCCGCTATTGGTTATTGACCGGAGACGTGTCTCGGTCATGTCTACATAGTTCTCGAACCCGTAGGATCCGCACGCTTAAGGTTTCGATGACAGTTATATTATGAGTTTATGAGTTTTGATGTACCGAAGGAGTTCGAAGTCCCGGATGAGACTGGGGACATGACGAGGTGTCTCGAAATGGTTGAGACGTAAAGATCGATATATTGGACGACTATATTCGCACATTGGAAAGGTTCCGAGTGATTCGGGTATTTTTCGGAGTACCGGAGAGTTATGGGAATTCGCCGGGGAGTATATGGGCCTTATTGGGCCATACGGGAATAGAGGAGAGAGGCCAAAAGGAAGGAGGCGCCCCCCCCTCTGGTCCGAATTGGACAAGGGGTGCAGCCCACTTTTCCTTGTTCCTCTCCCCCTCTTTCCTTCTCTCCTACTCCAACAAGGGAAGGAGGAGTCCTACTCCCGGTGGGAGTAGGACTCCCCCCTTGGCGCGCCCTCCTCCTAGGCAGGCGGCCTCCCTCCCTTGCTCCTTTATATACGGGGGCAGGGGACACCCCATAGACACAACAGTTGATCATTGATCTCTTAGCCGTGTGCGGTGCCCCCCTCCACCATAGTTCTCGATAATATTGTAGTGGTGCTTAGGCGAAGCCCTGCGACAGTAGAACATCAAGATCGTCACCACACCGTCGTGTTGACGGAACTCTTCCCCGACATTCTGCTGGATCGGAGTCCGGGGATCGTCATCGAGCTGAACGTGTGCTAGAACTCGGAGGTGCCGTAGTTTCGGTGCTTGATCGGTCGGGCCGTGAAGACGTACGACCTTATCAACCGCGTTGTGCTAACGCTTCCGCTTTCGGTCTACGAGGGTACGTAGACAACACTCTCCCCTCTCGTTGCTATGCATCACCATGATCTTGCGTGTGCGTAGGATTTTTTTGAAATTGCTACGTTCCCCAACAGTGGCATCTGTGCCTAGGTTTTATGCATTGATGTTGTGCACGAGTAGAACACAAGTGAGTTGTGGGCGATATAAGTCATACTGCTTACCAGCATGTCATACTTTGGTTTGGCGGTATTGTTGGATGAAGCAGCCCGGACCGACATTACGCGTACGCTTACGCGAGACTGGTTCTACCGACGTGCTTTGCACACAAGTGGCTGGCGGGTGTCTGTTTTTCCAACTTTAGTTGAACCGAGTGTGGCTACGCCCGGTCCTTGCGCAGGTTAAAACAACACCAACTTGACAAACTATCGTTGTGGTTTTGATGTGTAGGTAAGAACGGTTCTTGCTAAGCCCGTAGCAGCCACGTAAAACTTGCAACAACAAAGTAGAGGACGTCTAACTTGTTTTTGCAGGGCATGTTGTGATGTGATATGGTCAAGACATGATGCTAAATTTTATTGTATGAGATGATCATGTTTTGTAACCGAGTTATCGGCAACTGGCAGGAGCCATATGGTTGTCGCTTTATTGTATGCAATGCAATTGCGCTGTAATGCTTTACTTTATCACTAGGCGGCAGCGATAGTCATGGAAGCATAAGATTGGCGAGACAACAACGATGCTACGATGGAGATCAAGGTGTCGCGCCGGTGACGATGGTGATCATGACGGTGCTTCGGAGATGGAGATCACAAGCACAAGATGATGATGGCCATATCATATCACTTATATTGATTGCATGTGATGTTTATCTTTTATGCATCTTATCTTGTTTTGATTGACAGTAGCATTATAAGATGATCTCTCACTAAATTTCAAGATAAAAGTGTTCTCCCTGAGTATGCACCGTTGCCAAAGTTCGTCGTGCCCAGACACCACGTGATGATCGGGTGTGATAAGCTCTACGTCCATCTACAACGGGTGCAAGCCAGTTTTGCACACGCAGAATACTCAGGTTAAACTTGACGAGCCTAGCATATGCAGATATGGCCTCGGAACACTGAGACCAAAAAGTCGAGCATGAATCATATAGTAGATATGATCAACATAGTGATGTTCACCATTGAAAACTACTCCATTTCACGTGATGATCGGTTATGGTTTAGTTGATTTGGATCACGTGATCACTTAGAAGATTAGAGGGATGTCTTTCTAAGTGGGAGTTCTTAAGTAATATGATTAATTGAACTTTAATTTATCATGAACTTAGTCCTGATAGTATTTGCATATCTATGTTGTAGATCAATAGCTCGCGTTATTGCTTCCCTATGTTTTATATGTGTTCCTAGAGAAAACTAAGTTGAAAGATGATAGTAGCAATGATGCGGACTGGGTCCGTGATCTGAGGTTTATCCTCATTGCTGCACAGAAGAATTATGTCTTTGATGCACCACTAGGTGACTGACCTATTGCAGGAGCAGATACAGACGTTATGAACGTTTGGCTAGCTCAATATGATGACTATTTGATAGTTTAGTGCACCATGCTTAACAGCTTAGAATCGGAATTTCAAAGACGTTTTGAACGTCATGGACCATATGAGATGCTCCACGAGTTGAAGTTAATATTTCAAGTAAATACCCGAGTTGAGAGATATGAAGTCTCCAACAAGTTCTATAGCTAAAAGATGGAGGAGAATAGCTCAAGCAGTGAGCATGTGCTCAGATTGTTTGGGTACTACAATCGCTTGAATCAAGTGGGAGTTAATCTTCCAGATAAAATAGTGATTGACAGAATTCTCTAGTCATCATCACCAAGTTAGTAGAACTTTGTGATGAACTATAATATGCAAGGGATAACGGAAAGGATTCCCAAGCTCTTCGTGATGCTGAAATCGACGAAGGTAGAAATCAAGAAAAGCATCAAGTGTTGATGGTAAACAAAATCACTAGTTTCAAGTAAAGGGACAAAGGGAAGAAAGGGGAACTTCAAGAAGAACAGCAAGCAAGTTGCTGCTCAAGTGAAAAAACCCAAGTCTGGACCTAAGCCTGAAACTGAGTGCTTCTACTGCAAAGGGACTGGTCACTGGAAGCAGAACTACCCCAAATAATTAGCGGATAAGAAGGATGGCAAAGTGAACAAAGGTATATTTGATATACAGATTATTGATGTGTATATTACTAGTGTTCATAGCAACCCCTCGGTATTTGATACTGGTTCAGTTGCTAAGAGTAGTAACTCGAAACAGGAGTTGCAGAATGAACAGAGACTAGTTAAGGGTGAAGTGACGATGTGTGTTGGAAGTAGTTCCAAGATTGATATGATCATCATCACACACTCCCTATACTTTCGGGATTAGTGTTGAACCTAAATAAGTGTTATTTGGTGTTTGCGTTGAGCATGAATATGATTTGATCATGTTTATTGCAATACGGTTATTCATATAAGTTAGAGAATAATTGTTGTTCTGTTTACATGAATAAAACCTTCTATGGTCATACACCCAATGAAAATGGTTTGTTGGATCTCGATCGTGGTGATACACATTTTTATAATATTGAAGCCAAAAGATGCAAAGTTAATAATGATAGTGCAACTTATTTGTGGCACTGCCGGTTAGGTTATATTGGTGTAAAGCGCATAAAGAAAATCCATGCTGATGGGATTTTGGAATCACTTGATTATGAATCAGTTGATGCTTGCGAACCATGCCTCATGGGCAAGATGACTAAGACTCCGTTCTCCGGAACAATGGAGCGAGCAACAGATTTGTTGGAAATCATACATACTGATGTATGTGGTCCGATGAATATTGAGGCTCGTGGCAGGTATCATTATTTTCTGATCTTCACAGATGATTTGAGAAGCTATGAGTATATCTACTTGATGAAACACAAATATGAAACATTTGAAAAGTTCAAAGAATTTCAGAGTGAAGTGGAGAATCATCGTAACAAAAATAAAAGTATCTACGATATGATCGCAGAAGTAAAATATTTGAGTTACGAGTTTGGCCTTCAGTTAAAACAATGTGAAATAGTTTCACTACTCACGCCACCTGGGACACCATTACAGTGTAATGGTGTGTCCGAACATCGTAACCGTACTTTATTAGATATGGTGCGATCTATGATGTCTCTTACCGATTTACCACTATCGTTTTGGGGTTATGCATTAGAGACAGCTACATTCACATTAAATAGGGAACTATCTAAATCCGTTGAGACGACACCGTATGAACTATGGTTTGGCAAGAAACCTAAGCTGTCGTTTCTTAAAGTTTGAGGTTGCAATGCTTATGTGAAAAAGTTTCAACCTGATAAGCTTAGACCCAAATCAGAGTAGTGCATCTTCATAGGATACCCAATAGAAAATGTTGGGTACACCTTCTATCACAGATCCGAAGGCAAGATATTCATTGCTCAGAATGGATCCTTTCTAGAGAAGGAGTTTCTCTCGAAAGAAGTGAGTGGGAGGAAAGTAGAACTTGATAAGGTAATTGTACCTGCTCCCTTATTGGAAAGTAGTTCATCACAGAAATATGTTCCTGTGACTACTACACCAATTAGTGAGGAAGCTAATGATGATGATCATGTAAACTTCAGATCAAGTTACTATCGAACCTTGTAGGTAAACCAGAGTGAGATCCGCACCAGAGTGGTACGGTAATCCTGTTCTGGAGGTCATGTTACTTGACCATGACGAACCTATGAACTATGAGGAAGCGATGATGACCCCAGATTCCGCGAAATGGCTTGAGGCCATAAAATATGAGATGGGATCCATGTATGAGAACAAAGTGTGAACTTTGGTTGACTTGCCTGATGATCAGCAAGCCATAAAAAATAAATGGATCTTCAAGAGGAAGATGGACGGTGATAGTAGTGTTACTATCTACAAAGCTAGAATTGTCGCAAAAGGTTTTCGACAAGTTCAAGGTGTTGACTACGATGAGAGCTTCTCACTCGTATCTATGCTTAAGTTTGTCCGAATCATGTTAGCAATTGCCGCATTTTATGAAATCTGGCAAATGGATAAACAAAACTGCAGTCCTTAATGGATTTATTAAAGAAGCATTGTATATGATGCAACCAGAAGGTTTTGTCAATCCTAAAGGTGCTAACAAAATATGCAAGCTCCAGCGATCCATCTATGGACTGGTGCAAGCATCTCGGAGTTGGAATATACGCTTTGATAAGTTGATCAAAGCATATAGTTTTATACAGACTTGCGGTGAAGCCTGTATTTACAAGAAAGTGAGTGGGAGCACTACAACATTTCTGATAAGTATATGTGAATGACATATTGTTGATCGGAGATAATGTAGAATTATTCTGTAAAGCATAAAGAAATGTTTGAAAGGAATTTTTCAAAGAAAGACATCGGTGAAGCTTCTTACATATTGAGCATCCAGATCTATAGAGATAGATCAAGACGCTTGATAAGTTTTTCAATGAGTACATACCTTGACAAGATTTTGAAATAGTTTAAAATGGAACAGTCAAAGAAGGAGTTCTTGCCTGTGTTACAAGGTGTGAAGTTGAGTAAGACTCAAAACCCGACCACGGCAGAAGATAGAGAGAGAATGAAATTTATTCCCTATGCCTCAGCCATAGGTTCTATAAACTATGCCATGCTGTGTACCAGACCTATTGTATACCCTTCCCTGAGTTTGGCAAGGGAGTACAATAGTGATCTAGGAGTAGATCACTAGACATTGGTCAAAATTATCCTTAGTGGAATAAGGATATGTCTCTCGATTATGGAGGTGACAAAAGGTTCGTCGTAAAGGGTTACGTCGATGCAAGTTTTGAAACTGATCCAGATGACTCAAAGTCTAAATCTGGATACATATTGAAAGTGGGAGCAATTAGCTAGAGTAGCTTAGTGCAAAGCATTGTTGACATAGAAATTTACAAAATACTTACGGATCTGAATGTGGCAGAACCGTTGACTAAACTTCTCTCACAAGCAAAACATGATCACACCCTAGTACTCTTTGGGCGTTAATCACATAGCAATGTGAACTAGCTAGATTATTGAATCTAGTAAACCCTTTGGGTTTTGGTCACATGACGATGTGAACTATGGGTGTTAATCACATGGTGATGTGAACTATTGATGTTAAATCACATGGCGATGTGAACTAGATTATTGACTCTAGTGCAAGTGGGAGACTGAAGGAAATATGCCCTAGAGGCAATAATAAAGTTATTATTTATTTCCTTCTTTCATGATAAATGTTCATTATTCATGCTAGAATTGTATTAACCGGAATCATAGTACATGTGTGAATACATAGACAAACAGAGTGTCACTAGTATGCCTTTACTTGACTAGCTCGTTGATCGAAGATGGTTATGTTTCCTAGCCATAGACATGAGTTGTCATTTGATTAACGGGATCACATAATTAGGAGAATGATGTGATTGACTTGACCCATTCCATTAGCTTAGCACTTGATCGTTTAGTTTGTTGCTATTGCTTTCTTCATAACTTATACATGTTCCTATGACTATGAGATTATGCAACTCCCGTTTACCGGAGGAACACTTTGTGTGCTACCAAACGTCACAACGTAACTGGGTGATTATAAAGGTGCTCTACAGGTGTCTCCGAAGGTACTTGTTGGGTTGGCGTATTTCGAGATTAGGATTTGTCACTCCGATTGTCGGAGAGGTATCTCTGGGCCCTCTCAGTAATGCACATCACTTAAGCCATGCAAGCATTGCAACTAATGAGTTAGTTGCGGGATGATGTATTACGGAACGAGTAAAGAGACTTGCCGGTAACGAGATTGAACTAGGTATTGAGATACCGACGATCGAATCTCGGGCAAGTAACATACCGATGACAAAGGGAACAACGTATGTTGTTATGCGGTCTGACCGATAAAGATCTTCGTAGAATATGTGGGAGCCAATATGAGCGTCCAGGTTCCGCTATTGGTTATTGACCGGAGACGTGTCTCGGTCATGTCTACATAGTTCTCGAAGCCGTAGGGTCCGCACGCTTAAGGTTTCGATGATAGTTATATTATGAGTTTATGAGTTTTGATGTACCAAAAGAGTTCGGAGTCCCGGATGAGATCAGGGACATAACGAGGAGTCTCGAAATGGTCGAGACGTAAAGATCGATATATTGGACGACTATATTCGGACATCGGAAAGGTTCCGAGTGATTCGGGTATTTTTCGGAGTACCGGAGAGTTACGGGAATTCGCCGGGGAGTATATGGGCCTTATTGGGCCATACGGGAATAGAGGAGAGAGGCCAAAAGGAAGGAGGTGCGCGCCCATCCTCTGGTCCGAATTGGACAAGGGGTGCAGCCCACTTTTCCTTGTTCCTCTCCCCCTCTTTCCTTCTCTCCTACTCCAACAAGGAAAGGAGGAGTCCTACTCCCGGTGGCAGTAGGACTCCCCCCTTGGCGCACCCTCCTCCTAGGCCGGCCGCCTGTTGCGGAACGTAGTAATTTTAAAAATTTCCTACGCACACGCAAGATCATGGTGATGCATAGCAACGAGAGGGGAGAGTGTTGTCTACGTACCCTTGTAGACCGTTCGCGGAAGCTTTATATCAAAGCGGTTGATGTAGTCGTATGTCTTCACGATCCGACCGGTCCAAGTACCGAAAGCACGGCACCTCCGAGTTCTGCACACGTTCGGCTCGGTGACGTCCTCGCCTTCTCGATCCAGCAAGAGGGGCGAAGTAGTAGATGAGTTCCGGCAGCACGACGGCGTGGTGACGGTGTTGGTGAAGAACAATCTCCGCAGGGCTTCACCTAAGCACTACGAAAACTATGACGGATGATAAACTAGAGGGGACGGGGTTGACGGCACATGGCTTGGTGTTTCTTGATGTGTCTTTGGTGCTAGCCCTACCCCTCTATTTATATGTTGAGCCCTGGGGTCGAAACTTGGAGTAAAATCCTCGTCAAAGTCGGTTTCACCCGAAAGGCAAGAGTCCTTCTCGGACTCCAAGGCTAGACGGCAGGGTTCCCGGCGTCTAGCCTCTGGTCTCCGCAAAACTTCCTTTTGCACTTTCCAAAAGCCTCGTGGGCTTTCCCCTTTGGCTCAGATAAAGTGTTCTCGTGCCCAAACATTTCGGGAAACATCCGGAACCCCTTCCGGTGAATTCCGGAACCCTTCCGGAGATCAAACACTACTATCCCATATATCAAACTTTATCTCCAGACCATTCCGGAGTTCCTCGTCATGTCTGTGATCTCATCCCGGACTCCGAACAACATTCGGTCATCAACATACATAACTCATATAGTACTATATTGTCAACGAACGTTAAGCGTGCGGACCCTACGGGTTCGAGAACTATGTAGACATGACCGAGACACCTCTCTGGTCAATAACCAATAGCGGGACCTGGATGCCCATATTGGCTCCTACATATTCTACGAAGATCTTTATCGGTCAGACCGCATAACAACATACGTTGTTCCCTTTGTCATCGGTATGTTACTTGCCCGAGATTCGATCGTCGGTATCTCAATACCTAGTTCAATCTCGTTACCGGCAAGTCTCTTTACTCGTTCCGTAATACATCATCCCGCAACTGACTCATTAGTTGCAATGCTTGCAAGGCTTATAGTGATGTGCATTACCGAGTGGGCCCAGAGATACCTCTCCGACAATCGGAGTGACAAATCCTAATATCGAAATACGCCAACCCAACAAGTAACTTTGGAGACACCTGTAGAGCACCTTTATAATCACCCAGTTACATTGTGACGTTTGGTGGCACACAAAGTGTTCCTCCGGTAAAAGGGAGTTGCATAATCTCATAGTCATAGGAACATGTATAAGTCATGAAGAAAGCAATAACAACAAACTAAATGATCAAGTGCTATGCTAATGGAATGGGTCAAGTCAATCACATCATTCTCCTAATGATGTGATCCCATTAATCAAATGACAACTCATGTCTATGGTTAGGAAACGTAACCATCTTTGATCAACGAGCTAGTCAATTAGAGGCATACTAGTGACACTCTGTTTGTCTATGTATTCACACATGTATTATGTTTCCGGTTAATACAACTCTAGCATGAATAATAAACATTTATCATGATATAAGGAGATAAATTATAACTTTATTATTGCCTCTAGGGCATATTTCCTTCAGTCTCCCACTTGCACTAGAGTCAATAATCTAGTTCACATCGCCATGTGATTTAATACCAATAGTTCACATCACCATGTGATTAACACCCATAGTTCACATCGACATGTGACCAACACCCAAAGGGTTTACTAGAGTCAATAATCTAGTTCACATCGCTATGTGATTAACACCCAAAGAGTACTGAGGTGTGATTATGTTTTGCTTGTGAGAGAAGTTTAGTCAACGGGTCTGCCACATTCAGATCCGTAAGTATTTTGCAAATTTCTATGTCAACAATGCTCTGCATGGAGCTACTTTAGCTAATTGCTCCCACTTTTAATATGTATTCATATTGAGACTTCGAGTCATCTGGATCAGTGTCAAAACTTGCATCGACATAACCCTTTACAACGAACCTTTTGTCACCTCCATAATCGAGAAACATATCCTTATTCCACTAAGGATAATTTTGACCAATGTCCAGTGATCTACTCCTAGATCACTATTGTACTCCTTTGCCAAACTCAGGGCAGGGTATACAATAGGTCTGGTACACAGCATGGCATACTTTATAGAACCTATGGCTGAGGCATAGGGAATGACTTTCATTCTCTCTCTATCTTCTGTCGTGGTCGGGTTTTTGAGTCTTACTCAACTTCACACCTTGTAACACAGGCAAGAACTCCTTTTTGACTGTTCCATTTTGAACTACTTCAAAATCTTGTCAAGCTATGTACTCATTGAAAAAACTTATCAAGCGTATTGATCTATCTCTATAGATCTTGATGATCAATATGTAAGCAGCTTCACCGAGGTCTTTCTTTGAAAAACTCCTTTCAAACATTCCTTTATGCTTTGCAGAATAATTCTACATTATCTTCGATCAACAATATGTCTTTCACATATACTTATCAGAAATTTTGTAGTGCTCCCACTCACTTTCTTGTAAATACAGGCTTCACCGCAAGTCTGTATAAAACTATATGCTTTGATCAACTTATCAAAGCGTATATTCCAACTCCGAGATGCTTGCACCAGTCCATATATGGATCGTTGGAGCTTGCATATTTTGTTAGTACCTTTAGGATTGACAAAACCTTCTGGTTGCATCATATACAACTCTTCTTTAATAAATCCATTAAGGAATGCAGTTTTGTTTATCCATTTGCCAGATTTCATAAAATGCGGCAATTTCTAACATGATTCAGACAGACTTAAGCATAGATACGACTGAGAAACTCTCATCATAGTCAACACCTTGAACTTGTCGAAAACCTTTTTGCGACAATTCTAGCTTTGTAGATAGTAACACTACTATCAGCGTCCATCTTCCTCTTGAAGATCCATTTAATCTCAATGGCTCGTCGATGAATGCGCAAGTCAATAAAAGTCCATACATTGTTCTCATACATGGATCTCATCTTAGATTTCATGGCCTCAAGCCATTTTGCGGAATCTGGGCTCACCATCGCTTCTTCATAGTTCGCAAGTTCGTCATGGTCTAGTAACATGACTTGCAGAACATGGTTACCGTACCACTCTGGTGCAGATCTCACTGTGGTTTACCTACGAGGTTCAGTAGTAACTTTATCTGAAGTTACATGATCATCATCATTAGCTTCCTCACTAATTGGTGTAGTATCTGTTTCTGTGATGAACTACTTTCCAATAAGGGAGCAGGTACAGTTACCTCATCAAGTTCTACTTTCCTCCCACTCACTTCTTTCGAGAGAAACTCCTTCTCTAGAAAGGATCCATTCTCAGCAATGAATAACTTGCCTTTGGATCTGTGATAGAAGGTGTACCCAACATTTTCTTTTGGGTATCCTATGAAGACGCACTTCTCCGATTTGGGTTTTAGCTTATCAAGTTGAAACTTTTTCACATAAGCATTGCAACCTCAAACTTTAAGAAACGACAACTTTGGTTTCTTGCCAAACCACAATTCATACGGTGTCACCTCAACGGATTTAGATGGTGCCTTTTTTAACGTGAATGTAGCTGTCTCTAATGCATAACCCCAAAACGATAGCGGTAAATCTGTAAGAGACATCATAGATCGCACCATATCAAGTAAAGTATGATTACGACGTTCAGACATACCATTACACTGTGGTGTTCCAGGTGGCGTGAGTAGTGAAACTATTTCACATTGTTTTAACTGAAGGCCAAACACGTAACTCAAATATTTTACTTCTGCGATCATATCGTAGAAACTTTTATTTTTGTTACGATGATTCTCCACTTCACTCTGAAATTCTTTGAACTTTTCAAATATTTCAGACTTGTGTTTCATCAAGTAGATATACTCATATCTGCTCAAATCATCTGTGAAGATCAGAAAATAATGATACCTGCCGCGAGCTTCAATATTCATCGGACCACATACATCAGTATGCATGATTTCCAACAAATCTGTTGCTTGCTGCATTGTTCCAGAGAACGGAGTCTTAGTCATCTTGCCCATGAGGCATGGTTCGCAAGCATCAACTGATTCATAGTCAAGTGATTCCAAAAGTCCATCAGCATGGAGTTTCTTCATGCGCTTTACACCAATATGACCTAAACGGCAGTGCCACAAATAAGTTGCACTATCGTTATTAACTTTGCATCTTTTGGTTTCAATATTATGAATATGTGTATCACTACGATCAAGATCCAACGAACCATTTTCATTGGGTGTGTAACCATATATGTAAACAGAATAACAATTTATTCTCTTACTTAAATGAATAACCGTATTGTAATAAACATGATCAAATCATATTCATGCTCAACTCAAACACCAAATAACACTTATTTAGGTTCAACACTAATCCCGAAAGTATAGGGAGTGTGCGATGATGATCATATCAATCTTGGAACCACTTCCAACACACATCGTCACTTCACCCTTAACAAGTCTCTGTTCATTCTGCAACTCCCGTTTCGAGTTACTACTCTTAGCAACTGAACTAGTATCAAATACTGAGGGGTTGCTATAAACACTAGTAAAGTACACATCAATAACATGTATATCAAATATACCTATGTTCACTTTGCCATCCTTTTTATCCGCCAATTACTTGGGGTAGTTCCGCTTTCAGTGACCAATCCCTTTGCATTAGAAGCACTCAGTTTCAGGCTTAGGTCCAGACTTGGGTTTTTCACTTGAGCAGCAACTTGCTTGCCGTTCTTCTTGAAGTTCCCCTTTCTGCCCTTTGTCCCTTTACTTGAAACTAGTGGTTTTGTTTACCATCAACAATTGATGCTTTTCTTGATTTCTACCTTTGTCGATTTCAGCATCACGAAGAGCTTGAGAATCGTTTCCGTTATCCCTTGCATATTATAGTTCATCACGAAGTTCTACTAACTTGGTGATGGTGACTAGAGAATTCTTTCAATCACTATTTTATCTGGAAGATTAACTCCCACTTGATTCAAGCGATTGTAGTACCTAGACAATCTGAGCACATGCTCACTGCTTGAGCTATTCTCCTCCATCTTTTAGCTATAGAACTTGTTGGAGACTTCATATCTCTCAACTCGGGTATTTGCTTGAAATATTAACTTCAACTCGTGGAACATCTCATATGGTCCATGACATTCAAAACGTCTTTGAAGTCCCGATTCTAAGCCGTTAAGCATGGTGCACTAAACTATCAAGTAGTCATCATATTGAGCTAGCCAAACGTTCATAATGTTTGCATCTACTCCTGCAATTGGTCTGTCACCTAGCGGTGCATCAAAAACATAATTCTTCTGTGCAGCAATGAGGATAATCCTCAGATCACGGATCCAATCCGCATCATTGCTACTAACATTTTTCAACATAATTTTTTTCCTAGGAACACAATAAACTGGGAGCAACATCGCGAGCTATTGATCTACAACATAGATATGCTAATACTACCAGGACTAAGTTCATGATAAATTAAAGTTCAATTAATCATATTACTTAAGAACTCCCACTTAGACAGACATCCCTCTAATCTTCTAAGTGATCACGTGATCCATATCAACTAAACCATAACCGATCATTACGTGAAATGGAGCAGTTTTCAATGGTGAACATCATTATGTTGATCATATCTACTATATGATTCACGCTCGACCTTTCGGTCTCCAGTGTTCCGAGGCCATATCTGCATATGCTAGGCTCGTCATGTTTAACCCGAGTATTTCTGCGTGTGCAAAATTGGCTTGCACCCGTTGTAGATGGACGTAGAGCTTATCACACCCGATCATCACGTGGTGTCTGGGCACGACGAACTTTGGCAACGGTGCATACTCAGAGAGAACACTTTTATCTTGAAATTTAGTGAGAGATCATCTTATAATGCTACCGTCATAACTAAGCAAAGTAAGATGTATAAAAGATAAACATCACATGCAATCAAAATATGTGACATGATATGGCCATCATCATCTTGTGCCTTTGATCTCCATCTCCAAAGCATCGTCATGATTTCAATCGTCATCGGCATGACACCATGATCTCCATCATCTTGATCTATATCAATGTGTCGTCACATGGTCGTCTCGCCAACTATTGCTCTTGCAACTATTTCTATCGCATAGCGATAAAGTAAAGCAATTATTTGGCTCTTGCATCTTATGCAATAAAGAGACAACCATAAGGCTTCTGCCAGTTGCCGATAACTTCAACAAAACATGATCATCTTATACAATAACTTATATCTCATCACATCTTGACCATATCACATCACAACATGCCCTGCAAAAACAAGTTAGACGTCCTCTACTTTGTTGTTGCAAGTTTTACGTGGCTGCTATGAGCTTAAGTAAGAACCGTTCTTACCTACGCATCAAAACCACAACGATAGTTTGTCAAGTTAGTGTTGTTTTAACCTTCGCAAGGACCGGGCGTAGCCACACTTGGTTCAACTAAAGTTGGAGAAACTGACACCCGCCAGCCACCTGTGTGCAAAGCACGTCGGTAGAACCAGTCTCGCGTAAGCGTACGCGTAATGTCGGTCCGGGCCGCTTCATCCAACAATACCGCCGAACCAAAGTATGCATGCTGGTAAGCAGTATGACTCATATCGCCCACAACTCACTTGTGTTCTACTCGTGCACAACATCAACGCATAAAACCTAGGCTCGGATGCCACTGTTGGGGAACGTAGTAATTTCAAAAATTTCCTACGCACATGCAAGATAATGGTGATGCATAGCAACGAAAGGGGAGAGTGTTGTCTACGTACCCTTGTAGACCGTTCGCGGAAGCGTTATATCAACGCGGTTGATGTACTCGTACGTCTTCAGGATCCGACCGATCCAAGTACCGAAAGCACGACACCTCCGAGTTCTGCACACATTCGGCTCGGTGACGTCCTCGCCTTCTCGATCCAGCAAGAGGGACGAAGTAGTAGATGAGTTCTGGCTGCACGACGGCGTGGTGACGGTGTTGGTGAAGAACAATCTCCTCAGGGCTTCGCATAAGCACTACGAAAACTATGACAGAGGATAAACTAGAGGGGACGGGGTTGCCGGCACACGGCTTGGTGTTTCTTGATGTGTCTTTGGTGCTAGCCCTACCCCTCTATTTATATGTTGAGCCCTGGGGTCGAAACTTGGAGTAAAAGCCTCCTCAAAGTCGGTTTCACCTAAAAGGCAAGAGTCCTTCTCGGACTCCAGGGCTAGACGCCAGGGTTCCCGGCGTATACCCCCTAGACGCCAGGGTTCCTGGCGTCTAGCCTCTGGTCTCCGCAAAACTTCCTTTTGCACTTTCCAAAAGCCTCATGGGCTTTCCCCTTTGACTCAGATAAAGTGTTCTCGTGCCCAAACATTTCGGGAAACATCCGGAACCCCTTCCGGTGAATTCCGGAACCCTTCCGGAGATCAAACACTATTATCCCATATATCAAACTTTATCTCCGGACCATTCCGGAGTTCCTCGTCATGTCTGTGATCTCATCCCGGACTCCGAACAACATTCGGTCATCAACATACATAACTCATATAGTACTATATCGTCAACGAATGTTAAGCGTGCGGATCTTATGGGTTCGAGAACTATGTAGACATGACCGAGACACCTCTCTGGTCAATAACCAACAGCGGGACCTGGATGCCCATATTGACTCCTACATATTCTACGAAGATCTTTATCGGTCAGACCGCATAACAACATACGTTGTTCCCTTTGTCATCGGTATGTTACTTACCCGAGATTCGATTGTCGGTATCTCAATACCTAGTTCAATCTCGTTACCGGCAAGTCTCTTTACTCGTTCCGTGATACATCATCCCGCAATTAACTCATTAGTTGCAATGCTTGCAAGGCTTATAGTGATGTGCATTACCGAGTGGGCCCAGAGATACCTCTCTGACAATCGGAGTGACAAATCCTAATATCGAAATACGCCAACCCAACAAGTACCTTTGGAGACACCTGTAGAGCACCTTTATAATCACCCAGTTACGTTGTGACGTTTGGTGGCACACAAAGTGTTCCTTCGATAAACGGGAGTTGCATAATCTCATTGTCATAGGAACATGTATAAGTCATGAAGAAAGCAATAGCAACAAACTAAATGATCAAGTGCTATGCTAACGGAATGGGTCAAGTCAATCACATCATTCTCCTAATGATGTGATCTCGTTAATCAAATGACAACTCATGTCTATGGTTAGGAAACATAACCATCTTTGATCAACGAGCTAGTCAAATAGAGGCATACTAGTGACACTCTGTTTGTCTATGTATTCACACATGTATTATGTTTCCGGTTAATACAATTCTAGCATGAATAATAAACATTTATCATAATATAAGGAAACAATAATAACTTTATTTTTGCCTCTAGGGCATATTTCCTTCACCGCCTCCCTCCCTTACTCCTTTATATACGGGGGCAGGGGGCACCCCATAGACACAACAGTTGATCATTGATCTCTTAGCCGTGTGCGGTGCCCCCCTCCACCATAGTCCTCGATAATATTGTAGTGGTGCTTAGGCGAAGCCCTGCGACAGTAAAACATCAAGATCGTCACCACACCCGCGTGTTGACGGAACTCTTCCCCGACATTCTGCTGGATCGGAGTCCGGGGATCGTCATCGAGCTGAACGTGTGCTAGAACTCGGAGGTGTCGTAGTTTCGGTGCTTGATCGGTTGGGCCGTGAAGACCTACGACTACATCAACCGCGTTGTGCTAACGCTTCTGCTTTCGGTCTAGGAGGATACGTAGACAACACTCTCCCCTCTCGTTGCTATGCATCACCATGATCTTGCGTGTGCGTAGGAAATTTTTTGAAATTGCTACGTTCCCCAACATAACCCTCCCGCAAGCATCCGCAACTACGAGAAAAGTGTTAAGAATAAAATCTAACCATAGCATTAAACTTTTGGATCCAATCGGCCCCTTACGAAATATCGCATAAACTGAGGTTTAAGCTTCTGTCACTCTCGCAACCCACCATCTAATTGCTACTCCACAATGCATTCCCTTAGGCCCAAATATCAGAAATTCGATATGGCTCATAGGACCATGTGATCATATTATGTGTGTCGTTGGCCTGCTCCGGGATCTAATTCATGGGTGATATTTCTCTCTGTATTTAACTTGTCACCAGCTTTTAGGAACAGTTTGCCTGGCCCAGCTCTGTTCGTCATTTAATGCGAACCAGGCGTTAATCCATTCTTGGTCCAGACGGAGCACATGTATATGGGCCGGTCACACTTAGCATTTGGGCCATCCCCGAGTTGTACAGAGCATGCCACCTTCGGATATGATTGCTTTTCCTATTTGGTTAACTTCCAAAGAGGTCGTGGGAAATATGATGCGAGGCAGCCAGGGCAACAGAATGGAGCACTAGTTGTAGAGATCAAATCATTGGTAGTATGTCACAAATTAGGAGCCACGTCATAAAAATAGTATGCCATCGTGAAAATCATCTCACCATCATATATGTAACGCATGCCCGTACGTTTTCTCTTCTTCGAGTAGGTGCCAGTTTCAGCACCTGCAAATATCTTTTTAATCAGTAACACACCAATTGATATGATACAATGACGTGCAGTAATCTGTCGCCTCATTTGTTGCCAAATTCATCACGACCAGTGCTTGCGTTATCTTGTGCACAAGTTGGGCATTCTTAATTACCTCCTTCGGATATGATTGCTTTTCCTATTTGGTTAACGTCCGTCGCAAATTGCAGCATCATGCGCTTCATTCTTGAGATCACCTAATCACCCTCGCCATCCGATAATTTTTTGGTTCAATATAGGTATCGAGCAAGGTGCAAATTCTTCGTTATGCATGTTAAGAGATCAGCTCACCTCTTGACAGTTTTTGGCACTCGTAGCTACAGGATGCCATCTCACCGGATTCACTTCCATGCTCTCAACGCTCCTAGGCTGTATAGTCTTAATATGCGATATGGGGTATATGGGATCCAGCATGCAACTCAACTGAATCATGCTCTCAACTACTTTGTCAATTACCTTCAAGCGTACGCTGCAATCATTGGCACCAAATCAGTATCCAAGGTGTCTTTACCGAAACCAGTCCGACCTAAGCAGCAGATCTATTACAAAACATGATGTTCTTCAGTTCTTGCTAGCATGGTATTGTAGTTAGCAAGATCTTATAACTAGCAAACGATTACTGAATTTTGTCGTGGAGGAATAGATTGCATCCACCAAGGGAGTAAGAGCATCTCTAGCATACCCCGCATAACGCCAACCCGCAAAACGCGTTTGCAGTTCGTGGAAAAACGACTTTGCAGGCCGGCGCGGACAGCCGCAGAGACAGACCCCCAAAATGGACCCGTGTAAAAGAATATTCACGGAATATGCTCTTTTACGGGTTGACTTTGCGGGGTCTGGTCTTGCACCACTCCCGCCGGCCCGCAAATCCGAAATTTGCACTTCAATTTGACAGAAGATTCTACATTTCTTTGCTTTTTCAACGATATTGGATACATAGGACATCACCAAATCTTTGCTAGAATAGTAAGACCAAAGAAAACAAGAACCACAATTATGCATTTTAGAAGATTTCCAACTTTCATAACTGCTTTTACTAGTTGGACCAATATCTTCTCCATGCATTCGTTGTTGATCTGGAGATTCCTGATTTTGCATTCTTCATTCTTCTTCTTTGGTTCTAAAGAAGTGGACGTTGCTTCTCCTCTACTTTCTTCTCTAGTTGCACATGCAGCCACATCATTAACTTCGATTCTGCTAAGGAGTGCCCGAATATCTATTAAGTTTCTTTCTATCAATAAATCAATGTATTCTTCTTTCCAAAATCAAAGTGAGTATCCATCTTTCTACACACATGACGATGTTCGAAATGAGCTATCGCAATTGAACCAAAGAATACGGTGCCAAAGCTGAATGAAAACAACACATAACCCCGTCGTTTTCGGATTTGAATAACACTCATCCGGGGTGCTTTGGCGTGCCCGAAGTTAGCCACAGAAATGTCCGTGTATAATCATCGCTCTGTATGAGCGGCAACAGTGAGCCACAGAGCTGCTGCACGAGCGCCGAGCCCGGCGGACGGCCGGTCGAATCCATGTCGGCAAACCGGCGGCGGCAGCGACAGGACAAACCGTACCTGCATGGGGCGATGGGGCTTTGTCGGGGCTGCGCGCGGTGCTCCCCGACCATTCGATCGCTTGGCGCAGCTACCGGCGGCCAAAAAAGCCAAATCCGGCCACCCACGACGAAGGACCGCAGATCTGCAACTTTCCAGCCCACCGACGCTGGAGGGGGTGGCAGAGGGCAACGTCGGGTGTGTGGCGGCCTTTTAGCGTGATCCCGCCGGCTACTTTCGCCGGAATCATGGGCGACGGCCGGCGGCGGGGCGAGGAGGAAAGGGAATGTGGTAGGTGGGGATAAGCACGGGCTAAAATGTCCTCCCCACAAACCGCTCCCGCTATATGCAGGGCACCGACGGGCCGGGAAGGGGAAGGGGGAGGGCGCGTATCACGGGTTGGGGTTGAGATTTTGCCGCGCCCCTCAAAAATATTTACGGGCTGGACGCGTTTGCGAGGTCTGTTCGGGCGGGATTTTCCATGCCGACCCACATTTTGGCGGTTATTTTGCGGATCGGGGCTTTTTAGGGCTCTGCTAAAGATGCTCTAACTGATGACCCCATCAGCTTTGTCCTCCTGCAGCTTATCTGCTGTCTTCCTCAAGATATCGAGAATGTATCATGCCTAATCGCACTTGCTTATACTCCCTCCGGTTCAAAATAGATGACTCAACTCTGTACTAACTTTAGGCCTTCTTTGGTTCATAGGATAGGAATTTTATAGGAATAGGAAAATCATAGGAAGTGAGATGCACTAGTAGAAAAAGGACCTAATGTGAGACACATTAGTGCTGATTTGATTTTAGCCCAGTACTAATGGTACCATTAGTGCTGGTTCGAACGGCTATGCATTAATGCCGGTTCGTGTTGAATCTTTAGTACCGGTTCGTGCCATGAACCGGTACTAAAGGGGTGATGGCAGGCTGGCGTCAGGCCGGGGCCCCACGATCACCTTTAGTACCGGTTCGTGTCACAAACCGGTACTAAAGGGCTAACCTTTAGTACCGGTTTGTACCACGAACCGGTACTAAAGGGGTCTGACATATAGTACCGGTTTGTGACACAAACCGGCACTATAGGGCAATTTTCAAACTCTACCCCCCTCCCCCTCCCCCCCCCCCCCCGTGTGTCACCATTTCAGTTCTGAAAAAATCAAAAGAAAATGATAAAATCTTCGAAAAATAAAATTCTTCGAGAGGTAGTTATATTAGTACATCTACTAGTTACGAAAATTTGAAAACTTAAATTTGGACATGTTTTGCAAAAAGTGTAGGGAAAATGTAAATGGCTATAACTTTTGCATACGATGTCGAAAAAAAAACGTTTAATATATCAAAAAATTCAGTACAAAAATCCGCATCCGATGGAGACGGCCTATGGCCTGTTTGCAATTTTTTTGAATCCTCAAGTTCCAAAACGAAAAAAAGATATGGTCAAATTTCAGTTTTTTTAAAAAATTGGTTAAATCTGGTCAAACTACTTATTCAAGAAGTATTTATGTTACTACATAATTATTCAAGAATATTAGTGTTACTAAATAATTATTTCAATTTTTTAAATTTTGGTCAAATCTGGTCAAACTATGGTCAAACTGTGTTCAAACTATGGTCAAACTTATTCAGGAAATATTAGTGTTACTAAATAATTACTGTTTTTTAGAATAATAGTTTCAAACTCAAACGGTGAAATGTGTGACCTAATGCTCAAGCTAAACTGCTGAGGGTTAATAGGATTGACAGCTTACATTTGTCAGGAAAACAACAAGTGCAGACTTGGAATATAGGGGGAATAGAACTCCAAAGTTAAGCATGCTCAGGCTGGGAGAGTGAGAGGATGGGTGACCGACCGAGAAGTCAGGCGATTTGGAATGAGTGATCCACACTTGAGAAGTTAAGAGAGGTGATTAGAGACTAAATCATCAAATAATTCAGAAAAATTAAAAATCAAAAAAAGAATCAAATTTTTTTTCCAAAATTTTCAAAAAAAATTCAAAAAGAAAAAACCTACTAAAGGTCCCTCATACCAGGGCACGAGCTCACGCCATGTGGTGGCACTTTAGCGCCGGTTCGTGCCGAACCGGTACTAAAGGGGGGGCCTTTAGTGCCCACCCTTTAGTGCCGGTTATGGAACCGGCACTAAAGGCCCTTACGAACCGGCGCTAAAGCTCCGTTTTCTACTAGTGATGACATGCATGTCAATTCCTATAAAGAAAGAGATGTCATTTGATACATAGGATAGGATTTTTTCCATTGAGTCTAGGCTAATGTTTTTTTTCCTCCAAAACTTGAAGGATTGATTCCTATCCTACATAGGAATAGGAATCCATTCCTACAAACCAAAGGGATTCAAAGGAATTTTTCCTTTGCAAATCCTATCCTATAAAATTCCTACAAAAATCCTACAAACCAAAGGAGGCCTTAGTATAAAACTAGTACAAAATTTAACCATCTATTTTGAAACGGAGGGAGTATCATCGGGCTCGGACACACACCTCAAAAGCTCGTCCGGCACATTTGCCTTGCACGACCATGCTGGAATCAAGGTGGAGCATGCAGGGAGCGTGTACGCCATGGGCCAGTTCTTTTCGGCGATTCTCCCAGAATCACCCCCCTCCCCAGCTTCTCCCAGAATCGTCACTCCATATTTTTTTTACAATCCTATCTAGTTAAGGTCTAATTAGCTAGGATTGTAAAAAACATATGGAGTGGTGATTCTGGGAGAAGCTGGGGAGGGGGACAATTCTGGTAGAATCGCCCAAAAGAACTGGCCCATATTAACAACACACACGTGCTCCCTAGTAAGGCTCGCTGCGTGGCAGAGTTGAAGGACCTTCTTTGAATCCTCCAGCTTGATTCCCCTTTTCTATTCACAGTTAGGTCTAAAAGCGATTAGACTTGCGAAACTAATTTCACCGTATCGCGACACTAGCCTAATAGGCCTAACTCCAGATTTAACCTCCGTTGCAGTTGGACCTCTGATCCACTTGTATATCTCTAATCTAAACCATCACGAAACATTCTCTACCATGGTCCAACTACGAAGAGAATTCTATACCATCTGTTCAAATAATAAAAACATAACGCTCCGTCCTTGCGGGAACGAACGGACTACGACAGAACTCATCCAACAACGTCTGCACGCGGCAGACAGCGTATGACATGTATCCAATATAGCCTCCAATACATGATTTTCTGAAGATGTGAAAACCTAGCATTTAATGCACATGGCATGGATCCTAATAGCACTCTATGGTCCAGATAATATGATCATATGCCAGTAGGATCCAAAACGCCACGTTCCCCAAATATAGTGAAGTGTCATTTAGTCGACGTTCACATGACACCACTAAGGAAATAACAACATACATACTATCAAAATATCGAACACATATCAAGTTCACATGATTACTTGCAACATGATTTCTCCCGTGACCTCAAGAACAAAAATAACTACTCAAAAATAATAAACATGTTCATGATCAGAGGAGTATTAAATAACATATTGGATCTGAACATATGATCTTCCACCAAATAAACCATATAGTAATCAACTACAAGATGTAATCAACAATACTAGTCACCCACAAGCACCAATCTATAGTTCCGGTAACAAGATTGAACACAAGAGATGAACTAGGGTTTGAGATGAGATGGTGATGTTGAAGATGTTGATGGATATTGCCCTCCCCAAGATGGGAGAGTTGTTGGTGATGATGATGACGATGATTTCCCCCTCCGGGAGGGAAGTTCCCCCGGCAGAATCGCTCTGCCGGAGGGCAAAAGTGTTCCTGCCCAAGTTCCGCCTCGAGACGACGGTGCTCCGTACCGAAAGTCTGCCTCTTATTTTTTCTAGGTCAAAATCACTTATATACCAGAAGATGGCCACCGGAGTTGGGCCAAGGAGGCCACAACCCACAAGGGTACGCTTGGGGGGGGGGGGGGCTGGCGCGCCCAAGTGGGTTGTGCCCACCTCGTGCCCCCCTGGTGGTTATTGGCTCCAATATTTCTTAAATATTTCATAAAAAATCTTCGTGAAGTTTCTGCTTATTTGGAGTTGCGCAGAATAGGTAGCCTGATGTAGCTTTTCAGGTCCAGATTTCCAGCTGCCACAATTCTCCCTCTTGGTGTGTACCTTGCAAGTTATGAGAGAAGAGGCATTATAATTACTCCAAAAAGCATTATTATGGATTAAAAAACATTATAAATAACAGTAAGAAAACATGATGCAAAATGGGCGTATCTGGTCACTAACGAAGCTGTTCTCCTCCATCTTGCAGCAAAAGAACTTGTTGGAGGTGTCATACCTCTCAACCCGGGCATGATCCTGAAATACCAATGACGGTGTCCTGGACTAGGGGGTACTCACCACGTCGTCTCCCGATCTATTAGATTGGGCCGAGGACCCCCGTGGCCGTATACTCATGGGCCAGTTCGGACAGCTACCGCATACAAGGAACATTCCACAAGACTTGGCGATCAAGACAAGGACTTCTCCCCACCGGCGTATTCGGCTAGGACTCTTGTTATCCTAGGCCTTCGGTGCATTATATAAACCGAGGCCAGGCTAGTCGATAGATATACAACATACACATCAACAATCATACCATAGGCTAGCTTCTAGGTTTTAGCCTCCTTAATCTTGTGGTAGATCTACTCTTGTACTACCCATATCATCAATATTAATCAAGCAGGACGTAGGGTTTTACCTCCATCAAGAGGGCCCAAACCTGGGTAAAACATCGTGTTCTCTACCTCCTGTTACCATCCGGCCTAGACGCACATTTGGGACCCGCTACCCGAGATCTGCCGGTTTTGACACCGACATTGGTGCTTTCATTGAGAGTTCCGCTGTGTGATCGACAAAAGGATCAATGGCTCGCCTGCAGATCAACTGCGACTTCGGCATCTTCGTCACCAGCTCGACTGGTCACCTTGGTTCGACCAAGAATTGCGCCCCGTGTTCGGATCACCATGTCCGGACGAGGGCCTTCATCAAACATCAACTCCGATCTCAATCAAGATCACGGAGGAATCATCTATGGAGCTCGGGGGCTCAACGTCAACATTGCCCTCAAGCGACCGTGCTATTTTTCTGGACAGCAAACTCGTATCTGCCGCCACCACCTCCTTGAGTACCGCTTTGACGATCTCTTTGGTGGAATTGTGCGGAATTGAGTCTACAACAACCCTGGAAAATTTCGTTGAGTTCTGATGGAGGAATCTCTGGCAATTCACGATATACCGGAGCCATGTCAAATCTGGACGGGAATTTGGATGAGCTTAGGGCGTGGTGTCCAGCTTCTAGCTCGGACGTCCTTTGGAAGATCCAACCGTTGATCGGCTGCGGAATTCCTGTATCTATCACCTCTCAAAATTTCAGCTCGATCCGACCGTCCAAACTCCAGGAACCTTCCGATTAGTGCATCACTTTTCGGATCTGTTTTCTGCGCGAAAACGAATCTGACCCGAGTTCATCTTTTTTATGAACGGGATTTCGGACATCCCTTTTGAAGGAAGTTTTGTATGGGGTATTGTGTTTTGTTCCCGAACACATCCCACTAACTTTAAGATTTTTTGAACATGATCTTCAACATCATGCTGGTGTCAAACCAGTCCGGCAATATTACTCCACGGCTGCCGACCTGCGCTAGACACGGCGTCACTTTGTTGAGCCGAGCTCAACTTCTTCGGATCATCATCTCGGCAAGCCGAACAAGAATCCGGCATCGCGAAGGATAAATCATCACCAACATCGCCGCCCCACGGATTACACGGAGCGGGCATACCGGCATCGCCGCAGGGTCGCTTCATCAAGCCGGCATCGACCATGTCACAACCTGCATCGACAGGGCCGCACTATTGCTTCTTCAAGCTGGTGTCCATCAAGCCGACCTACTTCGACTCATCGGCTGACGTCGAAACTTCGACATCTCGGCTGGATCGGGGGCTTCGCCATCTCTTCATCAACCTACTCCGGACACTTCGGCGTCACTAGCCGACCAGCTCCGTCACGTTAGCTGGACCGAGGGCTTTGCCTCGGCGAGCCAACCTTTACCAGCATTGTCATGCCGTCGTTCTATCGCCCATCAGGCAATGGGTGTGTGGAGCGAGTCCCAATTTTGGGAATCGCCTTCCTTCGGATTGCTACAACAAGTAAACCAGGTGCTATTAATCCCAGTATTTTTTGCTTATTTGGGTTCATTTTTTCCAAGCAATTATTACTCTGGTTTGTCCATGATATGTACACAGGTCTATCAAATGGTGACCGCATTAACGAGGTCGCGTGGTGGTTCGATCAATTTCCGTACATAGTCCAGCGAACGCCGCATCCGGAGCTCGGACCGACCTGTGAATTCAGGCTTTGTCACGCCTTTACTACATCACGCCGACGCCCTGCATCGACATTGACTTCGGCGCCAGGCCATATTTCTTTTATTACTCACTTTGCACAAATTATTTATTATGCAACATTTTTTTAATTATCATTATTACTATTATCTCCGGTTGGCACTATTTTTTGTGCACAGGAAAATGATCCGGGGACTTCGGCGTCACTCTGCCGGTCTGCATTGACCGTGCTATGTCACCACTTCGGCGTGTCAAGCTCTCCGCTCCGCCACCTCGGGACCAGCTTGGGGGATGGAACCTTGCCCCGCATCAAGCTCGGATCGCTTCATCAATACCGAACACATTAACCAGCTAAGTCGCTTTCATGCTCAAAACTTTAATTTCTAATTTGTGCTCGGTTCGACCAAGCATTATTCTTTTTCGGAAAAAAGTTGCTTGTAAAAAAATTCCTTGTCCAAACTTTGTTTGTGACACACAAATTTAAGGACCCAATTCACTTGGGGGCTTCCTTTATGAAGTTTTTCCTCTTGCATATGATTATACTTGTACGGCTTCGTTCCTTGTTCGTGTATTATGTCACAATATGCACCATATTGACTTAAGCGATTTACAAGCTGGGTTGCCTCGCTCCTGTGTTTACCCCTACGTTCCCGATTGTTCGGCTAGGGAGTAAAGGGAGCACCTCTGCGATTGTCACGATCGGGTCACCCGACCGGACCTCAGACTGGGTGAAGCCGAAAGCTAGCGCTCTTATAGTTTTCAATGATGGTCGGCACACAACGGAACTCATGAGTACAAAAAATCTATTGCACAAGTCTCATAATAACAATGAGCACCTGTCAGGACCCCGATCCTAAGCCACATCGATCTAGCATGTAACACATCATATCACCTTGCGGCCTCACGCACGGTATTCCCACGGGTGCCGCCTTACCTGGCCCGGGACCGTTTGCGCCTTTTGGCTCACGTATATGATAGTGTCACTAGCATCCATATGACAGAGAACCCGGGCCGACATGGCTAGTCGTGAACCCAAAGCGGCACTAACCCATGGGGACAGGCATACATGAATCAACTTCGAGCATGTCGGTCAGCAGCGTGTGAATCCGGGCTGTAGCACTGGGCTAACAGGACTCCGGGAACCCGGGCTGTAGCAGGCTAGGCAGGACTCCGGATGTCACCACGTGACATTTCCCCGAAGGGACAGACACAGGAACGAAGTGAAACACATGCTGGCCAGTCAAGTGTCCTAAGCAGTAGTGCTGGGCTAGCAGGACTCCGGTGAACCGGGCTGTAGCGGACTACTATGGCTCAAGGGGGCACTAGACTACATTTCCCCATAAGAGAGGCTGCCAAGGATAAACAACTAGATTGTCGGATCCCACACATAGCAAGCATTTCAATCATACACACAATATGCTCGATATGTGTAAATACAACATGGCATCACAACATAACTCTACGACTCCAGTATTTATTCATTAGGCTCCGAGGAGCGAGATATTACAAACATGGGTCTCATGACCCAACATTCAGAGCATACAAGTCAAAGCACATGCGGAAGCTTAACATGTCTGGGTACAGACATCTACAAATGGAAAAGGCTGAGAAACCTGACTATCTACCAGATCCTGCCGAGGGCACAAGATCGTAGCTGAGGTATCAAGCTAAACGTCGAAGTCCACACGGAACTACTAGCGAGACTGACGTCTCTCTGCAAAACATAAAATAGGCAAACGTGAGTACAAATGTACTCAGCAAGACTTACATCAGAACTATCTACATATGCATCAGTATCAAAAGGGGTGGTGGAGTTTAACTGCAGCAAGCCAGCTTTGACTCAGTGGCTAACCTGAACTACGACTGCAAGCAACTCTTTTGAGGTGGCGCACACGAGTCCACATATTCACCATTCAATACATCACTATGGATCCGCTCCCGTCTCCCTACGAGAAGGCCATCCATAGCACTCACACTTATCTTGCGAGTTTTAGAGTATCCACTTTCACTTGTCTATGAACTACGCAAGGGGTCCAAGTTTCCATATCCGAGGAATCCGGCTATTCGAATAGATAATGTTAACCCTGCACGGGTGTACTTCTTCACACACGCTCCCACCACTTACCGTCGTTTACACGACATGTACTCGGCAACCTTCAAGCGGAAACCCAACGAGGGTGTCGGCCATGGCCTACCTAAACACTCAAGTCTCTAGTCCAGGTTTATCGCCTATCCAGGTTCCATCCGCAAGGAGTCCGGCCGAGGTTTCCACATAAGGCCCCGAACGATGTGTACAGGGTTCCGAGACACCAAACGGGCGCCCGGCATGCCCGGCCACGGTGGTATCTACCGCATCATAGCCCACCCCTAGGGTCAGCGCTACGCACGGCCGCCAACACATAACCTACAAACACCAGAAACTAGTTGCAACTCCTGGACAGAGTACTAGGGTGATTAAGAAGCCGAGAGGGTCAATTAAGGATCCCAATGAGTGGTAGTAGCTGTTCATGGATCACATACACAGAACTCAGTTCCTGAGGACGGCTGCAATGAGACAACCCACCATGTACTCCTACATGGCCTCTCACCGCTACCTTTACCAAATCATGTTCACACACTTAGCTCACACACAGTAGGACATGTTCATCACTGTTCCAATTCACCCCCGATGAATCAGACCTGACTCAACTCTAAGCAGTAGCAGGCATGACAAACAAGCATCAATGAGTAGGCACATCAGGGCTCAAACAACTCCTACTCATGCTAGTGGGTTTCATCTATTTACTGTGGCAATGACAGGTCATGCAGAGGATAAGGGGTTCAACTACCGCAACAAGTAACAGATGAATCGTTGTTGTCCTAATGCGGTAAAAGAGAGCAGGAGCGAGAGAGTGGGCTTGTATCGGAATGAACAAGGGGGTTGTGCTTGCCTGGAACTTCTGAAGATAACCATGAGTCTTCATCGGTGTCATCGAACTCATCGTCGAGACCACGTCTATCGAGAGGGGACAAATACCGGCAACAGAGAAAGAAGCACAATCAATGCAATGCACAATATGATGCATGATCATGACATGGCATTATGCTGTTGATTGAGCTAATGCAACTAGCAACAAGTTAAATGGAGTTGGGTTGCCATGATACCATAGCGAGACATCTTAAGGAAGGTGACTCACAGAAATATTCCCTTAAGTGGCAGAAAGAATTACTTTTGATACAAAGATCATTGAAACTCTTTATACCAGCCTGAGGTAATCACAATCGATCGTTGGAAGGGGTTTGAAAGAATGGCATACTCCGACTAGGATGGATGATGTGGACTATCTTGTTGAAGACAACGCAATGGATGATTTTTTCTTATCATCGGAAATGGATGGGACCCATGGTAAGTCCACTTTTGAAGATGATCCTGAACAACAACTACTAAGGTGCAAGCTGGGAACAAAATGCAAATGTTGGGAATGATTCTGGTAACTGGGGAAGAAACCCAACAGTAGAGAGAGATTCCACTGTTTGAAAGGTTATGGCATAATTGAAGAAACCGAGAACGGATCCCAGTTAATGCCGACGATAAATCCTAGTGCTTACGCGTGTTCTCAAGAACTTGAGCATCTCCATATTCATCAAGGTTTTACCAATATCTGTGTCAAGGATCCTGGCAACACAACATACCACCATGATGAATGGTGATGGATGATGCAGATGCAAAGGAAGATAACACTTTCTCAGATTTCACCTTAGCGAGGCCAAGGAAACAAAATATGGATGATCGACCGAGAGACAATTAGCACTCCGCTTCTAATGTTCTCCTTGATGTTCTAGGATAACCCATTTATTGGTATGGTTTGGTATCTAGGACATCAAGTAAAAGGTCGGACTTTGGGAGCACAAGAATCCGTAAGGATTAACTATGGAGGTAAATCCTATGAAATCCTCATGGAAAGGTGGCCAACTTTCTTCAATCGAGCTACTACAATAATAGGTCTTCCGGCTGGATGTGTTGGCCACGACATCCACTTTACCGGTTATCGAGAGACCAATATTATAGTTCTTGGAAAATGCTCCAACCATCATATCTGCCTGAGATTCAGATCTGGTTGGTGTCAGAATATTCCAGACTCATCGAGTCTAGAAAGGAAAATGAAGGTTTGCAACACAAATCGACGAGATGTCATTGCGAGATTCTCAGGAAATGGACTATGGTAGTAAGCTCCAAAACATGAGCTGGTTCTGCTAAACACATGTGAGCATGTTGTCCCAGACAAGCATGACCACATAGTAGTCTTACAATGAAACACTACCGAGTTCAGGGGGAACCATCAACGAGGATATCGAAGCTCTTGCGTAAGTCTAGCTCCTAAGAAGAAACTTCTTCTCCTTGAACAAACCAATCAGTGGCTTGGTGTGCTAGGAACACATATGGAGTGGAGGTAATTAATCTACCAAACCATAGAATACTTCGCACATATGCATGAATGACTTGGGATGATTCCAGAGGAAGCAAAAACAAACTTTCTCGAATTCACGGCGGCAACTTACATCAGATGCACATGAATTAGAGGAAGTCACATCTTTCAACCGGACATATGCTTCATGATCGGGACATGAGGGCAATGATTATAAAGTTTCCAACACTAGTGTAATGTTCAACGTGAATCATGGGGGAGACAAAATGCTGCTGATGGGCTTAACAGCAACTCATCAGAATCTCCATATCACTGGACTTCCACCACTATGTGAACAATGTGATAGTATTGGTCAGACCAAAGATATAATGGTGTATGCTCGAGGGACAACCGCAAGTAAGACAACATTACGAACATCGTTGGTTCTGATTTGATTTGACGATAGCCCACACTCAAATCAAGGTTTGGACAACATAATAGATTCAACAGCTGATCACGGGGATCAGTCGATGAAGATATCATCTTTCTTCAACACACACACACACACACACACAAGGATATCCCTTAGTGATGAACTAAGTCGGACAAGTTTTCATCTTCCAACTCTCCAAGTTGTTGTCTAGCTTAACCAACTATCTCAGGGTATCCAACATAGATTCCTGGAGAAGAGGGTGGCTACAAGAAACCAACTTGATCACGAGCTCAACATAGCGATCAGGTGACAGCCAGGTAATACTTCCGAGAAGATAATCAGAACATCACGAACCACTGATATGATACTAATTAATCTCGAGATCAATCTTGCTTTTCAGAGCAAGACGGTATGATCAATAGAGCAAGGGTTTGGCAAAATCCTAACTCGTTGATCGAAGGGTGCCCCAACAAAAATGGGCTAGGTAGCACGATCAGTCCTAGGAGGGTGATTCAATAACCAACACGCTAAGGATGATGTTAATGCCCATTAACTACCAAGCAACGCGATTGCTAGGAGTATTGATTTCACACATCATGGTTCACTTGTCGGTATTCAGGTTACAATAACACGGGAACCGAGGAATGAACAATGATGGCAAGAAGTATTACTGTGTCAAGAATTCACAAGAGGTGGTTCAGTTCTCATGACACTCTTGACATAAAGATGGTAACACTCCAAGGTAGAGCGGAGCAAAAGCTGGATTGGCATTTTGATCCACGGAATACAATTGCTTTGACCCAATCCTAGATATGGTTGAGGTTCTGGAGTTTGTTTCTCCTAGTCATTCTGGAATAGAACGACTTGACAGACCACAAGAATAATTAGGCATCGATGAACAAATGCATGCATACTCTTGACTATCAATTGATAGAAGATGGTCGGAATACAACTGAAGATGGACAACTCAAGGAGCATATAACTTTCTGAGTTGTGGATGCATAGCTTAATATGTCGAACCAAGTTCAACAGGTTTTCTTCCAGATAACCCATGCAGAGAGGTAGGGTTGGCAGAGTCACAACATAGAATGGAGAACTCATCAGGAGCACTCTGTCGTGACCTTTTGGTTCAAAGGAACTCCTGCCAAGAATGGCTCATGATAATTGGAAGAAGGATGTACCACGAACCTCGAGGACTATCGCAAAGGTTACTAATATCCTAAAGGAACTAGCAACACTATCAACATGAGGTAAGTAGGGTGAATCTCGGGTTCAAGAACCCATGAATAGAGTACCTACTACTACATGGCATCACGGGATGCTTTCGAGAATAATGGCCAGAATCACACACTAGGGATACAAAACATGGCTAGATCACTAGGTGACTCCCTAAAACACCTAGGGTCATAGTAATAGCTCCAACATATATGTCGAGGCAACAAAGTACCTCAACTCACTGATTAGTGTGCTTAATCTGGCCCAAAGGAACATCGAGACTGGAAAGAAGGGATTTGCAAATGCATCGGACTATTTAGAAACCTGGGATGACTCGGACAGCATAATGGCTGTAGTTGCTCAAAATAGTTGAGACATCTTGCAAAATAGTGGCATAACCACTCAACATTACAACATCAAGGTTCTGAGGCCAGCTATGAGCATACGGAGGTAAAAGGAACTGAACTGAGACTTGAGACCAACAATCCTACGAATCTATGGATTAGTAACACGTGATCCTGATAGAAAGATGAGAAGCCTAGTTCTTAATCCCCGTAGAAAGGAAGAGGATGACTCAGATCAGAGGGCATGAGGTATAAGGAGTAAAAAGAGCCTTACGTTCCATCCCACAATCAATTCCCTTATATAACTAAAGCATTTCTAGACTCAACTTCGACCAGTTTGGCTTGGTAATCCTACAGGCAGTCAGGCTCTGATACCAACGCTGTCAGGACCCCGATCCTAAGCCACATCGATCTAGCATGTAACACATCATATCACCTTGCGGCCTCACGCACGGTATTCCCACGGGTGCCGCCTTACCTGGCCCGGGACCGTTTGCGCCTTTTGGCTCACGTATATGATAGTGTCGCTAGCATCCATATGACAGAGAACCTGGGCCGACATGGCTAGTCATGAACCCAAAGCGGCACTAACCCATGGGGACAGGCATACATGAATCAACTTCGAGCATGTCGGTCAGGAGCGTGTGAATCCGGGCTGTAGCACTAGGCTAACAGGACTCCGGGAACCCGGGCTGTAGTAGGCTAGGCAGGACTCCGGATGTCACCGCGTGACATTTCCCCGAAGGGACAGACACAGGAACGAAGTGAAACACATGCCGGCCAGTCAAGTGTCCTAAGCAGTAGTGCTGGGCTAGCAGGACTCCAGTGAACCGGGCTGTAGCGGACTACTATGGCTCAAGGGGGCACTAGACTACATTTCCCCATAAGAGAGGCTGCCAAGGATAAACAACTAGATTGTCGGATCCCACACATAGCAAGCATTTCAATCATATACACAATATGCTCGATATGTGTAAATACAACATGGCATCACAACATAACTCTACGACTCCAGTATTTATTCATTAGGCTCCGAGGAGCGAGATATTACAAACATGGGTCTCATGACCCAACATTCAGAGCATACAAGTCAAAGCACATGCGGAAGCTTAACATGTCTGGGTACAGACATCTACAAATGGAAAAGGCTGAGAAACCTGACTATCTACCAGATCCTGCCGAGGGCACAAGATCGTAGCTGAGGTATCAAGCTAAACGTCGAAGTCCACACGGAACTACTAGCGAGACTGACGTCTCTCTGCAAAACATAAAATAGGCAAACGTGAGTACAAATGTACTCAGCAAGACTTACATCAGAACTATCTACATATGCATCAGTATCAAAAGGGGTGGTGGAGTTTAACTGCAGCAAGCCAGCTTTGACTCAGTGGCTAACCTGAACTACGACTGCAAGCAACTCTTTTGAGGTGGCGCACACGAGTCCACATATTCACCATTCAATACATCACTATGGATCCGCTCCCGTCTCCCTACGAGAAGGCCATCCATAGCACTCACACTTATCTTGCGAGTTTTAGAGTATCCACTTTCACTTGTCTATGAACTACGCAAGGGGTCCAAGTTTCCATATCCGAGGAATCCGGCTATTCGAATAGATAATGTTAACCCTGCACGGGTGTACTTCTTCACACACGCTCCCACCACTTAACGTCGTTTACACGACATGTACTCGGCAACCTTCAAGCGGAAACCCAACGAGGGTGTCGGCCATGGCCTACCTAAACACTCAAGTCTCTAGTCCAGGTTTATTGCCTATCCAGGTTCCATCCGCAGGGAGTCCGGCCGAGGTTTCCACATAAGGCCCCGAACGATGTGTACAGGGTTCCGAGACACCAAACGGGCGCCCGGCATGCCCGGCCACGGTGGTATCTACCGCATCATAGCCCACCCCTAGGGTCAGCGCTACGCACGGCCGCCAACACATAACCTACAAACACTAGAAACTAGTTGCAACTCCTGGACAGAGTACTAGGGTGATTAAGAAGCCGAGAGGGTCAATTAAGGATCCCAATGAGTGGTAGTAGCTGTTCATGGATCACAGACACAGAACTCAGTTCCTGAGGACGGCTGCAATGAGACAACCCACCATGTACTCCTACATGGCCTCTCACCGCTACCTTTACCAAATCATTTTCACACACTTAGCTCACACACAGTAGGACATGTTCATCACTGTTCCAATTCACCCCCGATGAATCAGACCTGACTCAACTCTAAGCAGTAGCAGGCATGACAAACAAGCATCAATGAGTAGACACATCAGGGCTCAAACAACTCCTACTCATGCTAGTGGGTTTCATCTATTTACTGTGGCAATGACAGGTCATGCAGAGGATAAGGGGTTCAACTACCGCAACAAGTAACAGATGAATCGTTGTTGTCCTAATGCGGTAAAAGAGAGCAGGAGCGAGAGAGTGGGCTTGTATCGGAATGAACAAGGGGGTTGTGCTTGCCTGGAACTTCTGAAGATAACCATGAGTCTTCATCGGTGTCATCGAACTCATCGTCGAGACCACGTCTATCGAGAGGGGACAAATACCGGCAACAGAGAAGGAAGCACAATCAATGCAATGCACAATATGATGCATGATCATGACATGGCATTATGCTGTTGATTGAGCTAATGCAACTAGCAACAAGTTAAATGGAGTTGGGTTGCCATGATACCATAGCGAGACATCTTAAGGAAGGTGACTCACAGAAATATTCCCTTAAGTGGCAGAAAGAATTACTTTTGATACAAAGATCATTGAAACTCTTTATACCAGCCTGAGGTAATCACAATCGATCGTTGGAAGGGGTTTGAAAGAATGGCATACTCCGACTAGGATGGATGATGTGGACTATCTTGTTGAAGACAACGCAATGGATGATTTTTTCTTATCATCGGAAATGGATGGGACCCATGGTAAGTCCACTTTTGAAGATGATCCTGAACAACAACTACTGAGGTGCAAGCTGGGAACAAAATGCAAATGTTGGGAATGATTCTGGTAACTGGGGAAGAAACCCAACAGTAGAGAGAGATTCCACTGTTTGAAAGGTTATGGCATAATTTAAGAAACCGAGAACGGATCCCAGTTAATGCCGACGATAAATCCTAGTGCTTACGCGTGTTCTCAAGAACTTGAGCATCTCCATATTCATCAAGGTTTTACCAATATCTGTGTCAAGGATCCTGGCAACACAACATACCACCATGATGAATGGTGATGGATGATGCAGATGCAAAGGAAGATAACACTTTCTCATATTTCACCTTAGCGAGGCCAAGGAAACAAAATATGGATGATCGACCGAGAGACAATTAGCACCCCGCTTCTAATGTTCTCCTTGATGTGCTAGGATAACCCATTTATTGGTATGGTTTGGTATCTAGGACATCAAGTAAAAGGTCGGACTTTGGGAGCACAAGAATCCGTAAGGATTAACTATGGAGGTAAATCCTACGAAATCCTCATGGAAAGGTGGCCAACTTTCTTCAATCGAGATACTACAATAATAGGTCTTCCGGCTGGATGTGTTGGCCACGACATCCACTTTACCGGTTATCGAGAGACCAATATTATAGTTCTTGGAAAATGCTCCAACCATCATATCTGCCTGAGATTCAGATCTGGTTGGTGTCAGAATATTCCAGACTCATCGAGTCTAGAAAGGAAAATGAAGGTTTGCAACACAAATCGACGAGATGTCATTGCGAGATTCTCAGGAAATGGACTATGGTAGTAAGCTCCAAAACATGAGCTGGTTCTGCTAAACACATGTGAGCATGTTGTCCCAGACAAGCATGACCACATAGTAGTCTTACAATGAAACACTACCGAGTTCAGGGGGAACCATCAACGAGGATATCGAAGCTCTTGCGTAAGTCTAGCTCCTAAGAAGAAACTTCTTCTCCTTGAACAAACCAATCAGTGGCTTGGTGTGCTAGGAACACATATGGAGTGGAGGTAATTAATCTACCAAACCATAGAATACTTCGCACATATGCATGACTGACTTGGGATGATTCCAGAGGAAGCAAAAACAAACTTTCTCGAATTCACGGCGGCAACTTACATCAGATGCACATGAATTAGAGGAAGTCACATCTTTCAACCGGACATATGCTTCATGATCGGGACATGAGGGCAATGATTATAAAGTTTCCAACACTAGTGTAATGTTCAACGTGAATCATGGGGGAGACAAAATGCTGCTGATGGGCTTAACAGCAACTCATCAGAATCTCCATATCACTGGACTTCCACCACTATGTGAACAATGTGATAGTATTGGTCAGACCAAAGATATAATGGTGTATGCTCGAGGGACAACCGCAAGTAAGACAACATTACGAACATCGTTGGTTCTGATTTGATTTGACGATAGCCCACACTCAAATCAAGGTTTGGACAAGATAATAGATTCAACAGCTGATCACGGGGATCAGTCGATGAAGATATCATCTTTCTTCAACACACACAGACACACAAGGATATCCCTTAGTGATGAACTAAGTCGGGCAAGTTTTCATCTTCCAACTCTCCAAGTTGTTGTCTAGCTTAACCAACTAGCTCAGGGTATCCAACATAGATTCCTGGAGAAGAGGGTGGCTACAAGAAACCAACTTGATCACGAGCTCGACATAGCGATCAGGTGACAGCCAGGTAATACTTCCGAGAAGATAATCGGAACATCACGAACCACTGATATGATACTAATTAAGCTCGAGATCAATCTTGCTTTTCAGAGCAAGACGATATGATCAATAGAGCAAGGGTTTGGCAAAATCCTAACTCGTTGATCGAAGGGTGCCCCAACAAAAATGGGCTAGGTAGCACGATCAGTCCTAGGATGGTGATTCAATAACCAACACGCTAAGGATGATGTTAATGCCCATTAACTACCAAGCAACGCGGTTGCTAGGAGTATTGATTTCACACATCATGGTTCACTTGTCGGTATTCAGGTTACAATAACACGGGAACCGAGGAATGAACAATGATGGCAAGAAGTATTACTGTGTCAAGAATTCATAAGAGGTGGTTCAATTCTCATGACACTCTTGACATAAAGATGGTAACACTCCAAGGTAGAGCGGAGCAAAAGCTGGATTGGCATTTTGATCCACGGAATACAATTGCTTTGACCCAATCCTAGATATGGTTGAGGTTCTGGAGTTTGTTTCTCCTAGTCATTCTGGAATAGAACGACTTGACAGACCACAAGAATAATTAGGCATCGACGAACAAATGCATGCATACTCTTGACTATCAATTGATAGAAGATGGTCGGAATACAACTGAAGATGGACAACTCAAGGAGCATATAACTTTCTGTGTTGTGGATGCATAGCTTAATATGTCGAACCAAGTTCAACAGGTTTTCTTCCAGATAACCCATGCAGAGAGGTAGGGTTGGCAGAGTCACAACATAGAATGGAGAACTCATCAGGAGCACTCTGTCGTGACCTTTTGGTTCAAAGGAACTCCTGCCAAGAATGGCTCATGATAATTGGAAGAAGGATGTACCACGAACCTCGAGGACTATCGCAAAGGTTACTAATATCCTAAAGGAACTAGCAACACTATCAACATGAGGTAAGTAGGGTGAATCTCGGGTTCAAGAACCCATGAATAGAGTACCTACTACTACATGGCATCACGGGATGCTTTCGAGAATAATGGCCAGAATCACACACTAGGGATACAAAACATGGCTAGATCACTAGGTGACTCCCTAAAACACCTAGGGTCATAGTAATAGCTCCAACATATATGTCGAGGCAACAAAGTACCTCAACTCACCGATTAGTGTGCTTAATCTGGCCCAAAGGAACATCGAGACTGGAAAGAAGGGATTTGCAAATGCATCGGACTATTTAGAAACCTGGGATGACTCGGACAGCATAATGGCTGTAGTTGCTCAAAATAGTTGAGACATCTTGCAAAATAGTGGCATAACCACTCAACATTACAACATCAAGGTTCTGAGGCCAGCTATGAGCATACGGAGGTAAAAGGAACTGAACTGAGACTTGAGACCAACAATCCTACGAATCTATGGATTAGTAACACGTGATCCTGATAGAAAGATGAGAAGCCTAGTTCTTAATCCCCGTAGAAAGGAAGAGGATGACTCAGATCAGAGGGCATGAGGTATAAGGAGTAAAAAGAGCCTTACGTTCCATCCCACAATCAATTCCCTTATATAACTAAAGCATTTCTAGACTCAACTTCGACCAGTTTGGCTTGGTAATCCTACAGGCAGTCAGGCTCTGATACCAACGCTGTCAGGACCCCGATCCTAAGCCACATCGATCTAGCATGTAACACATCATATCACCTTGCGGCCTCACGCACGGTATTCCCACGGGTGCCGCCTTACCTGGCCCGGGACCGTTTGCGCCTTTTGGCTCACGTATATGATAGTGTCACTAGCACCCATATGACAGAGAACCCGGGCCGACATGGCTAGTCGTGAACCCAAAGCGGCACTAACCCATGGGGACAGGCATACATGAATCAACTTCGAGCATGTCGGTCAGGAGCGTGTGAATCCGGGCTGTAGCACTAGGCTAACAGGACTCCGGGAACCCGGGCTGTAGCAGGCTAGGCAGGACTCCGGATGTCACCGCGTGACATTTCCCCGAAGGGACAGACACAGGAACGAAGTGAAACACATGCCGGCCAGTCAAGTGTCCTAAGCAGTAGTGCTGGGCTAGCAGGACTCCAGTGAACCGGGCTGTAGCGGACTACTATGGCTCAAGGGGGCACTAGACTACATTTCCCCATAAGAGAGGCTACCAAGGATAAACAACTAGATTGTCGGATCCCACACATAGCAAGCATTTCAATCATACACACAATATGCTCGATATGTGTAAATACAACATGGCATCACAACATAACTCTACGACTCCAGTATTTATTCATTAGGCTCCGAGGAGCGAGATATTACAAACATGGGTCTCATGACCCAACATTCAGAGCATACAAGTCAAAGCACATGCGGAAGCTTAACATGTCTGGGTACAGACATCTACAAATGGAAAAGGCTGAGAAACCTGACTATCTACCAGATCCCGCCGAGGGCACAAGATCGTAGCTGAGGTATCAAGCTAAACGTCGAAGTCCACACGGAACTACTAGCGAGACTGACGTCTCTCTGCAAAACATAAAATAGGCAAACGTGAGTACAAATGTACTCAGCAAGACTTACATCAGAACTATCTACATATGCATCAGTATCAAAAGGGGTGGTGGAGTTTAACTGCAGCAAGCCAGCTTTGACTCAGTGGCTAACCTGAACTACGACTGCAAGCAACTCTTTTGAGGTGGCGCACACGAGTCCACATATTCACCATTCAATACATCACTATGGATCCGCTCCCGTCTCCCTACGAGAAGGCCATCCATAGCACTCACACTTATCTTGCGAGTTTTAGAGTATCCACTTTCACTTGTCTATGAACTACGCAAGGGGTCCAAGTTTCCATATCCGAGGAATCTGGCTATTCGAATAGATAATGTTAACCCTGCACGGGTGTACTTCTTCACACACGCTCCCACCACTTAACGTCGTTTACACGACATGTACTCAGCAACCTTCAAGCGGAAACCCAACGAGGGTGTCGGCCATGGCCTACCTAAACACTCAAGTCTCTAGTCCAGGTTTATTGCCTATCCAGGTTCCATCCGCAGGGAGTCCGGCCGAGGTTTCCACATAAGGCCCCGAACGATGTGTACAGGGTTCCGAGACACCAAACGAGCGCCCGGCATGCCCGGCCACGGTGGTATCTACCGCATCATAGCCCACCCCTAGGGTCAGCGCTACGCACGGCCGCCAACACATAACCTACAAACACCAGAAACTAGTTGCAACTCCTGGACAGAGTACTAGGGTGATTAAGAAGCCGAGAGGGTCAATTAAGGATCCCAATGAGTGGTAGTAGCTGTTCATGGATCACAGACACAGAACTCAGTTCCTGAGGACGGCTGCAATGAGACAACCCACCATGTACTCCTACATGGCCTCTCACCGCTACCTTTACCAAATCATGTTCACACACTTAGCTCACACACAGTAGGACATGTTCATCACTGTTCCAATTCACCCCCGATGAATCAGACCTGACTCAACTCTAAGCAGTAGCAGGCATGACAAACAAGCATGAATGAGTAGGCACATCAGGGCTCAAACAACTCCTACTCATGCTAGTGGGTTTCATCTATTTACTGTGGCAATGACAGGTCATGCAGAGGATAAGGGGTTCAACTACCGCAAAAAGTAACAGATGAATCGTTGTTGTCCTAATGCGGTAAAAGAGAGCAGGAGCGAGAGAGTGGGCTTGTATCGGAATGAACAAGGGGGTTGTGCTTGCCTGGAACTTCTGAAGATAACCATGAGTCTTCATCGGTGTCATCGAACTCATCGTCGAGACCACGTCTATCGAGAGGGGACAAATACCGGCAACAGAGAAGGAAGCACAATCAATGCAATGCACAATATGATGCATGATCATGACATGGCACTATGCTGTTGATTGAGCCAATGCAACTAGCAACAAGTTAAATGGAGTTGGGTTGCCATGATACCATAGCGAGACATCTTAAGGAAGGTGACTCACAGAAATATTCCCTTAAGTGGCAGAAAGAATTACTTTTGATACAAAGATCATTGAAACTCTTTATACCAGCCTGAGGTAATCACAATCGATCGTTGGAAGGGGTTTGAAAGAATGGCATACTCCGACTAGGATGGATGATGTGGACTATCTTGTTGAAGACAACGCAATGGATGATTTTTTCTTATCATCGGAAATGGATGGGACCCATGGTAAGTCCACTTTTGAAGATGATCCTGAACAACAACTACTAAGGTGCAAGCTGGGAACAAAATGCAAATGTTGGGAATGATTCTGGTAACTGGGGAAGAAACCCAACAGTAGAGAGAGATTCCACTGTTTGAAAGGTTATGGCATAATTGAAGAAACCGAGAACGGATCCCAGTTAATGCCGACGATAAATCCTAGTGCTTACGCGTGTTCTCAAGAACTTGAGCATCTCCATATTCATCAAGGTTTTACCAATATCTGTGTCAAGGATCCTGGCAACACAACATACCACCATGATGAATGGTGATGGATGATGCAGATGCAAAGGAAGATAACACTTTCTCAGATTTCACCTTAGCGAGGCCAAGGAAACAAAATAGGGATGATCGACCGAGAGACAATTAGCACTCCGCTTCTAATGTTCTCCTTGATGTGCTAGGATAACCCATTTATTGGTATGGTTTGGTATCTAGGACATCAAGTAAAAGGTCGGACTTTGGGAGCACAAGAATCCGTAAGGATTAACTATGGAGGTAAATCCTACGAAATCCTCATGGAAAGGTGGCCAACTTTCTTCAATCGAGATACTACAATAATAGGTCTTCCGGCTGGATGTGTTGGCCACGACATCCACTTTACCGGTTATCGAGAGACCAATATTATAGTTCTTGGAAAATGCTCCAACCATCATATCTGCCTGAGATTCAGATCTGGTTGGTGTCAGAATATTCTAGACTCATCGAGTCTAGAAAGGAAAATGAAGGTTTGCAACACAAATCGACGAGATGTCATTGCGAGATTCTCAGGAAATGGACTATGGTAGTAAGCTCCAAAACATGAGCTGGTTCTGCTAAACACATGTGAGCATGTTGTCCCAGACAAGCATGACCACATAGTAGTCTTACAATGAAACACTACCGAGTTCAGGGGGAACCATCAACGAGGATATCGAAGCTCTTGCGTAAGTCTAGCTCCTAAGAAGAAACTTCTTCTCCTTGAACAAACCAATCAGTGGCTTGGTGTGCTAGGAACACATATGGAGTGGAGGTAATTAATCTACCAAACCATAGAATACTTCGCACATATGCATGACTGACTTGGGATGATTCCAGAGGAAGCAAAAACAAACTTTCTCGAATTCACGGCGGCAACTTACATCAGATGCACATGAATTAGAGGAAGTCACATCTTTCAACCGGACATATGCTTCATGATCGGGACATGAGGGCAATGATTATAAAGTTTCCAACACTAGTGTAATGTTCAACATGAATCATGGGGGAGACAAAATGCTGCTGATGGGCTTAACAGCAACTCATCAGAATCTCCATATCACTGGACTTCCACCACTATGTGAACAATGTGATAGTATTGGTCAGACCAAAGATATAATGGTGTATGCTCGAGGGACAACCGCAAGTAAGACAACATTACGAACATCGTTGGTTCTGATTTGATTTGACGATAGCCCACACTCAAATCAAGGTTTGGACAAGATAATAGATTCAACAGCTGATCACGGGGATCAGTCGATGAAGATATCATCTTTCTTCAACACACACACACACACAAGGATATCCCTTAGTGATGAACTAAGTCCGACAAGTATTCATCTTCCAACTCTCCAAGTTGTTGTCTAGCTTAACCAACTAGCTCAGGGTATCCAACATAGATTCCTGGAGAAGAGGGTGGCTACAAGAAACCAACTTGATCACGAGCTCGACATAGCGATCAGGTGACAGCCAGGTAATACTTCCGAGAAGATAATCGGAACATCACGAACCACTGATATGATACTAATTAAGCTCGAGATCAATCTTGCTTTTCAGAGCAAGACGATATGATCAATAGAGCAAGGGTTTGGCAAAATCCTAACTCGTTGATCGAAGGGTGCCCCAACAAAAATGGGCTAGGTAGCACGATCAGTCCTAGGATGGTGATTCAATAACCAACACGCTAAGGATGATGTTAATGCCCATTAACTACCAAGCAACGCGGTTGCTAGGAGTATTGATTTCACACATCATGGTTCACTTGTCGGTATTCAGGTTACAATAACACGGGAACCGAGGAATGAACAATGATGGCAAGAAGTATTACTGTGTCAAGAATTCATAAGAGGTGGTTCAATTCTCATGACACTCTTGACATAAAGATGGTAACACTCCAAGGTAGAGCGGAGCAAAAGCTGGATTGGCATTTTGATCCACGGAATACAATTGCTTTGACCCAATCCTAGATATGGTTGAGGTTCTGGAGTTTGTTTCTCCTAGTCATTCTGGAATAGAACGACTTGACAGACCACAAGAATAATTAGGCATCGACGAACAAATGCATGCATACTCTTGACTATCAATTGATAGAAGATGGTCGGAATACAACTGAAGATGGACAACTCAAGGAGCATATAACTTTCTGAGTTGTGGATGCATAGCTTAATATGTCGAACCAAGTTCAACAGGTTTTCTTCCAGATAACCCATGCAGAGAGGTAGGGTTGGCAGAGTCACAACATAGAATGGAGAACTCATCAGGAGCACTCTGTCGTGACCTTTTGGTTCAAAAGAACTCCTGCCAAGAATGGCTCATGATAATTGGAAGAAGGATGTACCACGAACCTCGAGGACTATCGCAAAGGTTACTAATATCCTAAAGGAACTAGCAACACTATCAACATGAGGTAAGTAGGGTGAATCTCGGGTTCAAGAACCCATGAATAGAGTACCTACTACTACATGGCATCACGGGATGCTTTCGAGAATAATGGCCAGAATCACACACTAGGGATACAAAACATGGCTAGATCACTAGGTGACTCCCTAAAACACCTAGGGTCATAGTAATAGCTCCAACATATATGTCGAGGCAACAAAGTACCTCAACTCACCGATTAGTGTGCTTAATCTGGCCCAAAGGAACATCGAGACTGGAAAGAAGGGATTTGCAAATGCATCGGACTATTTAGAAACCTGGGATGACTCGGACAGCATAATGGCTGTAGTTGCTCAAAATAGTTGAGACATCTTGCAAAATAGTGGCATAACCACTCAACATTACAACATCAAGGTTCTGAGGCCAGCTATGAGCATACGGAGGTAAAAGGAACTGAACTGAGACTTGAGACCAACAATCCTACGAATCTATGGATTAGTAACACGTGATCCTGATAGAAAGATGAGAAGCCTAGTTCTTAATCCCCGTAGAAAGGAAGAGGATGACTCAGATCAGAGGGCATGAGGTATAAGGAGTAAAAAGAGCCTTACGTTCCATCCCACAATCAATTCCCTTATATAACTAAAGCATTTCTAGACTCAACTTCGACCAGTTTGGCTTGGTAATCCTACAGGCAGTCAGGCTCTGATACCAACGCTATCAGGACCCCGATCCTAAGCCACATCGATCTAGCATGTAACACATCATATCACCTTGCGGCCTCACGCACGGTATTCCCACGGGTGCCGCCTTACCTGGCCCGGGACCGTTTGCGCCTTTTGGCTCACGTATATGATAGTGTCGCTAGCACCCATATGACAGAGAACCCGGGCCGACATGGCTAGTCGTGAACCCAAAGCGGCACTAACCCATGGGGACAGGCATACATGAATCAACTTCGAGCATGTCGGTCAGGAGCGTGTGAATCCGGGCTGTAGCACTAGGCTAACAGGACTCCGGGAACCCGGGCTGTAGCAGGCTAGGCAGGACTCCGGATGTCACCGCGTGACATTTCCCCGAAGGGACAGACACAGGAACGAAGTGAAACACATGCCGACCAGTCAAGTGTCCTAAGCAGTAGTGCTGGGCTAGCAGGACTCCAGTGAACCGGGCTGTAGCGGACTACTATGGCTCAAGGGGGCACTAGACTACATTTCCCCATAAGAGAGGCTACCAAGGATAAACAACTAGATTGTCGGATCCCACACATAGCAAGCATTTCAATCATACACACAATATGCTCGATATGTGTAAATACAACATGGCATCACAACATAACTCTACGACTCCAGTATTTATTCATTAGGCTCCGAGGAGCGAGATATTACAAACATGGGTCTCATGACCCAACATTCAGAGCATACAAGTCAAAGCACATGCGGAAGCTTAACATGTCTGGGTACAGACATCTACAAATGGAAAAGGCTGAGAAACCTGACTATCTACCAGATCCTGCCGAGGGCACAAGATCGTAGCTGAGGTATCAAGCTAAACGTCGAAGTCCACACGGAACTACTAGCGAGACTGACGTCTCTCTGCAAAACATAAAATAGGCAAACGTGAGTACAAATGTACTCAGCAAGACTTACATCAGAACTATCTACATATGCATCAGTATCAAAAGGGGGTGGTGGAGTTTAACTGCAGCAAGCCAGCTTTGACTCAGTGGCTAACCTGAACTATGACTGCAAGCAACTCTTTTGAGGTGGCGCACACGAGTCCACATATTCACCATTCAATACACCACTATGGATCCGCTCCCGTCTCCCTACGAGAAGGCCATCCATAGCACTCACACTTATCTTGCGAGTTTTAGAGTATCCACTTTCACTTGTCTATGAACTGTGCAAGGGGTCCAAGTTTCCATATCCGAGGAATCCGGCTATTCGAATAGATAATGTTAACCCTGCAGGGGTGTACTTCTACACACACGCTCCCACCACTTACCGTCGTTTACACGACATGTACTCGGCAACCTTCAAGCGGAAACCCAACGAGGGAGTCGGCCACGGCCTACCTAAACACTCAAGTCTCTAGTCCAGGTTTATCGCCTATCCAAGTTCCATCCGCAGGGAGTCCGGCCGAGGTTTCCACATACGGCCTTGAACGATGTATACAGGGTTCCGAGACACCAAACGGGCGCCCGGCATGCCCGGCCACGGTGGTATCTACCGCATCATAGCCCACCCCTAGGGTCAGCGCTACGCACGGCCACCAACACATAACCTACAAACACCAGAAACTAGTTGCAACTCCTGGACAGAGTACTAGGGTGATTAAGAAGCCGAGAGGGTCAATTAAGGATCCCAATGAGTGGTAGTAGCTGTTCATGGATCACAGACACAGAACTCAGTTCCTGAGGACGGCTGCAATGAGACAACCCACCATGTACTCCTACATGGCCTCTCACCGCTACCTTTACCAAATCGTGTTCACACACTTAGCTCACACACAGTAGGACATGTTCATCACTGTTCCAATTCACCCCCGATGAATCAGACCTGACTCAACTCTAAGCAGTAGCAGGCATGACAAACAAGCATGAATGAGTAGGCACATCAGGGCTCAAACAACTCCTACTCATGCTAGTGGGTTTCATCTATTTATTGTGGCAATGACAGGTCATGCAGAGGATAAGGGGTTCAACTACCGCAACAAGTAACAGATGAATCGTTGTTGTCCTAATGCGGTAAAAGAGAGCAGGAGCGAGAGAGTGGGCTTGTATCGGAATGAACAAGGGGGTTGTGCTTGCCTGGAACTTCTGAAGATAACCATGAGTCTTCATCGGTGTCATCGAACTCATCGTAGAGACCACGTCTATCGAGAGGGGACAAATACCGGCAACAGAGAAAGAAGCACAATCAATGCAATGCACAATATGATGCATGATCATGACATGGCATTATGCTGTTGATTGAGCTAATGCAACTAGCAACAAGTTAAATGGAGTTGGCTTGAACACTAGGTTGAAAATCAAACCCCATATGTGCTTTCTTAAATGCCATTTAATTGAATTGTCCTAAACAGAGGACATAAGTTGCTCTAACATGCATGCAAATGCCATAAACAGATTCCTTGGATTTTTCTGATCATTTTTCATATATAACTTAATTCATTTGGAGTTACGGTTGATTTTCTATGATTTTTAGAAGTTTTGGACATTTTTTGAAATAAATAAATCATTTAAGATTTATTTAATTTCCAGAAAAAGGATTACTGCGTCAGCCTGACGTCATGATGATGTCACCAAGTCAACAGGGCTGGTCCGGGTCAAACCTGACCAGTGGGACCCACTGGTCAGTGACTCAGTCCACTAACTGAGTTAGTTAGTGTTAAACTATCCCTAACCAGGCTGTTAGCAGGGCGGGGCCCGCATGTCAGTGTCTAGTTTAGTTAACTAAATTAGTTAGCTCTAATTAATCTCGAGTTAACTAATTAGGGGCTTGGGCCCACATGTCAGAGGCTAATTAAACTAACTAAATAAATTAACACTAACCTGGGTTAATTAGCAGGGCTGGCCCCACGCGTCAGTGACCTAGGGTGGTCAAACCCTGGTCAGACGGGGTCAAACCCCCGGGTCAACTCGCCGGAGTTGACCCGCGTCTCGTCGCCGGTGAAGCTCGAGACGGCGGAGGGCTCGGGATTTGCCCACGGTCGACGGTTTGGCGCGCCGTTTGCGGCTACGGATTGCTGGCACACGCACGCATCCATTCCAGCAAGCAGCGGTAGCTGGGATGGTCGGAGCTGACGCCGACGAGCTCGGCTGCGGCAGCCGGAGTACGGGGTAGCACGGGCGCTGGGCTGCAGTGCTCGGGCGAGCCAACGGAGTGGCTAGGCAGCCTCCTGGAGGCGCCAGGAGCATGATGCGGTGCAAGGTCACAGCTGGGTCGAGCTCAGGCCGTGGTGGCGACATCGCCGGTGGAGCTGAGCTCTCGGGCTCGATGGGAACGGCGGCTAGAGAGGGAAATAGATCACGGGAAGAGAGGGGTTCGGCGTATTGGCTCACAGCGAGTGCAGGGAGCGCGAGAGCGAGGTCGGGGACGCCCGGTAGCTCCCGAATCGACGGCGACGATCCACGGCGACCGACGAGGGGAACGGCGGTGTTGGCGGCATCCAGGGGCTTCAGGCACCATGTGGCTCGGTGAGGAGGAAGAGGGGAACGAGGCGGAGCTCTCGGACGCGCCAGGGGAGCAAGGGGGTGGCTGTGGACATGGCAACGACGAGCGGCGGCGACGGTTTCGCTCGGTTGAGCTAGAGGGAGAGAGCCAGGGGAGGGGGAGAGAGAGCGGCGAGTGAGGGAGAGGGGACAGGGGCTTCGGGCCATCTCCGTGGCGTCGCTAGAAGGGGTCGGGGAAGCAGGAGGTGGCCAGAGCAGGGTGGAGCTGGCGCACGCGTGGCGAGCACACGCCCTCGTCCTTCTGGCGAGAGGAGGGAGATGACTGGCATCGGCCAGCTGGGCTAGGCCGTGCTGGGCCAGGCCAGGTGAGCGCCAGGTACAGTGCCCTCTCTTTCTTTCTGTTTTTGTTTTCTATTCTTGTTATTTTGTTTTGATTTAGTTCAAAGACCAAACCATTTTCAAAATTCATGGAAATAATTGTGTGAACTAAATGGACTTCACCAAAGCTACACAACAATTTTCAGAATTATTGAACATATATTTATTATATAATAAATATAGATCCAATTCAAATAGTTATTGAATTAATTTCAAATGCCCAAAATAAATATTTCTGAAACTCCAAAAATATTGGTTTGAATTTTACCTCTTGCCAATATTTTTACAGAATAACAGGAACATTTCCTTGGACTCATTTGAAAAGGTTTTTAATGTTGATTATTTCTGAAGTGATTTCTGAGGGTTTCAACAAACCTCAATTCAACTTTAAAATTTTTTAGACATGATGCATGAGTGCAGATGCAACTATTTCACTCAGGTACTCTAGGGCTGTGACAGCACCGAAGAAAGGTATCGGTGGGGGTACTATTTTCTTCGAAGATGCTTCTTACACTTCACAGTAATATAGCATAAGTTCCCTGAGTGCACTTTGTCTATTACAGCCTTATGGCCTGATTGCCTGGTTATTGGAAACACCATCGATATTCTCGACCGATGGAGTACATAACACTTTTCGGTCCTTGACCGAAGAGGGAGAAGCTGACGGTCAGTTAAGACGTGTTTAAACTTCGGTTGAACATAGATATGATATAAGTACTTCGGTACATGCAATCATTCTTCTACCCAAGTCACTTGGGGGCTCTTAAGTTTATTTGAGCCGTTTTATAATAAGTGTTCTTCTTCTTAGTCGTTGCAAAGTTTTATTATTATTTATCACTCCTTTTTTCGACGCGAGTGTGCGGTCACTAGCCGGGGAACCTAATTTCTCTCTCAAAGCTGCTAGAGTTTAGTTTGCTAAACTGGCCTAATGAGAAGTACTCCGCCCATGTGATAGGAGGTCGAAGCTGTAGGCTGACCCGCTCGAAGTCTTGAGATAGGATGTATCATGTTAAAGCACGACAGAAGCACTTCTTTTTCTAAGACCAATTTTCGGATTGGCACCGAACACTTGATCTTGTTCGGACGTCATGTTTTTACTGACATTTCTTGGTTTTCCAAGCTTTTTGGCACTTTTAAACTATTTGTGCTTTTCCAGCATTAGTCTCGCAGTGCAATGCCGGACACCTTTAGGGATTCGGCAAAAACATTCTCAGATATTGCTATATATGCATCGGTTTCGAATTGTGTCTTCGGTCAGTAGTTGGGTTGCCCGGCTCCTGCACTTGCTTCCTACGTTCCGTTTTGTTCGGCTAGGCGTGCAAAGGGAGAACCACTGCGATTGTGCTTCCAGCTCACATGGTTAAGCACCTTAGTGGAGAAAGCCAAAAACTGACTGTCACAATAAGCGTAAACTGGTCAGGGATCCGATGACTATGACGGGCCATTCATAATATTGGCCGAAGTGTTTACGGCTTGACCTCGACTGTCGCCGAACACTACCGGGGGCTATTAACTGGCCTCCCAAACTAAATCCTCGATATTTTTCTCTTACATTCGAGTTGAGGTTTCATGATCATGCTTAGCATGACAACCCAAAGAAAGGAACCGATAGCGGGACTATTTTCTTTGGAATACATTTCTTCTGTTAAACAGTAATATAACATATCTCTCTGCGTACCTTTGTTTATAAAACCGTGTGGCCAGATTGCCTTGTTTGTCGTAAATCTTTGCCCTCATAAAGGCTTTATAAAGTAGGACAAACACTCCTCGGCTACTGGCCAAGGAGGTGGAAGCCGATGGTCGGTCAACAAAGTTTTGTACAATGCGGATCTGAGCATTAATGACGTAAAGTACTTGGATACATAGAGTCATTACACATAATTTGTGATTTTACTATGGATATTGATCCTTAATTCGGCCACCCGTGCCCGCATTAAGGCTCGGGGGCTACTGGGCTTCAGGCTTCTTATTTACAAATATTAAACGGGCACATCGATCCCCTGATCTGGTGTTGCCACCCGACCAGTGTCTCGGGGGCTACTGCATTGCTTGTCCAATGCAGAAAATTTTATGTGCAATATAGTTTCCGAGGAGATTTTGATCCTCAGGTTGGTCGGCCACACCCAACCTGAGTCTTGAGGACTGAGCACGCCGCTTTTGTGTCCCGAAGTATTCTGCCGAGCTAGGACTTGATCCTCAGGCCGATTTTGCAAATCAACCTGAGTCTCAGCGACTACTGGGATCAGTGGTCTTATGTCATCCTTCATGTGCATCTCGGGTTTTAGACCGATACACACCTTGAGGGCTACTGGCTATATATCTCGGTAGAGAATAAATTGCACCAATAAAAAATATTGACAAAAAATCGGCCCATAGTCGGGGTGGTGCACCACCTCGGAAGCAGTCCGGCATAAAGCTCGGGCGCTAGTGGCTGGCTCCATAGAGGTCATTTCCGGCATTAAGCTCGGCTAAACTCCTTCAACTTTTTTGAACCAAGGTGATATGACACCTCGGATATAGTCCGGCATTGGAGCCTGGACACAGTCCGGCGTTGGAGCTCGGATATATTTCGGCGTTGGAGCTCGGATATACAGTCCGGCGTTGGAGCTCGGATACATAGTCCGGCGTTGGAGCTCGGATACATTCCGGCGCTAGAGCTGGGAAGCGGTCCAGCGTTGGTGCTCGGCTGCAAAAGATACCTCGAATGCAGTCCAGCGTTGGAGCTCGGACGCAAGAGGACCCTGCCTCCCGGGAACAACTTCAAACCCGAGGTGTGGCATAAAAATAAACAAGGCATTGATAAAGGCCGGAAACTTAAAGGGGCTCCTCGGATACCCAACGTGTAAACTCGTCGAATGCATTTCAGCGATCCTCAAGATCGAAGATAAAGAAGATTTGTTGAACCAGTTTTCAAGACCGGCAACCGAAGATGAAGAACAGTTCGGAAGAATCGAGGAGCGTCCCTAACTTGAAGACCGGTTCAGGGGGCTACTGACGGTGTCCTGGACTAGGGGTACTCACCACGTCGTCTCTCGATCTATTAGATTGGGCCAAGGACCCCCGTGGCCGTATACTCATGGGCCAGTTCGGATGGCTACCGCATACAAGGAAGATTCCACAAGACTTGGCGATCAAGACAAGGACTTCTCCCCACTGGCGTATTCGGCTAGGACTCTTGTTATCCTAGGCCTCCAGTGCATTATATAAACCGAGGCCAGGCTAGTCGATAGATATACAACATACACATCAACAATCATACCATAGGCTAGCTTCTAGGGTTTTGCCTCCTTGATCTCGTGGTAGATCTACTCTTGTACTACCCATATCATCAATATTAATCAAGCAGGACGTAGGGTTTTACCTCCATCAAGAGGGCCCGAACCTGGGTAAAACATCGTGTTCCCTGCCTCCTGTTACCATCCGGCCTAGACGCACAGTTCGGGACCCACTACCCGAGATCCGCCGGTTTTGACACCGACAACCAATTTCAGCTCCTCGAACATCTCATATGCTCCATGGTGCTTAAAACGTCTTTGGAGCCCCGGTTCTAAGCCGTAAAACATGGCTCACTGAACTATCGAGTAGTAATCAGAACGTGCCGCAAGCGAGCCTTGAGGGGGTGCATCACCAAGCGGTGCATTAAGGACATAAGCCTCCTGTGCAGCAGTGAGGATAATCCTCAAATTACGGGCTCATTCCGCATAGTTGCTTACATCATCTTTTAACTTAGATTTCTCTAGGAACACATTAAAATTCAGGGAAGCTACAGCGCGAGCCATTGATCTACAACATTAATTTGCAAAGACAATTGGACTATGCTCATGATAATTGGTTTAGTTAATCAAATTACTAGTGAACTCCCACTTAAATCAACATCCATCAAGTTGTCTAAGTGTTACATGATCCATATCAACTAACCCATGTCCGATCATCACGTGAGATGGGGTAGTCATCAATGGTGAACATCTCCATGTTGATCATATCTACTATACAACTCATGTTTGACCTTTCAGACTCCGTGTTCCGAGGCCATGTCTGTACATGCTAGGCTCATCAAGTTTAACCCAAGTATTCTACATGTGTAAAACTGACTTACACCCACTATATGTGAACATAGAGTCTATCAAACCCGATCATCACGAGGTGTCTCGAAACGACGAACTATCGCAATGGTGCATACTTAGGGAAAACACTTTTATCTTGAAATTAAGTGAATGGATAATCTTATAATGCTATCGTCGTCCTAAGCAAAATAAGATGCATAAAAGATAAACATCAAATGCAAGCAAAATATGTGACATGATATGGCCATTATCATCTTGTGCTTTTGATCTCCATCTCCAAAGCATCGGCATGATCTCCATCATCACCGACATGACACCATGATCTCCATCATCATGATCTTAGTCATCGTGTCTTCATGTGGTTGTCTCGCCAACTATTGATTCTACAACTATTGCTAACACATAGCGATAAAGTAAAGCAATTACATGACGTTATTTTTTGACACACATGTCATACAATAAATTAAAGACAACCCTATGGCTCCTGCCGGTTGGCATACTCATCGACATGCAAGTCATGAACCTATTACAAAATATGATCATCTCATATGTCAACATATATCACATCACGTTTTGGCCATACCACATCACAACATGCCCTGCAAAAACAAATTAGATGTCATCTACTTTGTTGTTGCAATTTTTATGTGGCTGCTAGTGCATACTATAAAAGACGTTCTTATCTATGCAAAACCACAACGGTGATATACAAGTTGCCTTTTAACCTTATACAAGTATCTCCTTTGTCAAATCAGATTCAACTAAAGTGTCAGAGACATACACCCGCAAAGTCACTTTTATGCAATACAAATTGCATGTCAAACAGTGGAACTGGTCTTATGTGCGAGGACATGTAAGGTTGGTCTGACCTGCTTAATCCCACAATACCGCCGAATCCAAATAAGACAAGGTAAGCAAGCAATCTGAACATCAACGCCCACAACAACTTTGTGTTCTACTCGTGCAAATACACCAACGCATATACCTGGCTCATGATGCCACTGTTGGGGAACGAAGCATGAAAATCAAAAAAATTCCTACGAACACCCAAGATCTAATCTAGGAGATGTATACCAATGAGAGTGGAGTGGTGTCTACATACCCTTGTAGACCGAAAGCATTAACAATCTAGAGATCGTGGTTGGCGTAGTCGTACTCACGTCGTGATCCAATCCGATCCAAGTACCGAACGTGCAACACCTCCGAGTTTAGCATACGCAAGGCTTGGCGGCGTCCTCTCCTTCTTGATCCAGCAAGTGAGGGAGAGGAGGTAGATGAGATCTGAACCAACACGACGGCGTGCTGGCAGCGGAACTCCGGCAGGGCTTCGCCAAGCGCGTACCGATGAAACGTGGAAGGAGTTGGGAGAGGTCATGGCCAAGGGTCGAAGGGGGGCTGCCCCCAACGCCTCCCCACCTTTATATAGGCGTGGAGGGGGCTGGTGGCTTGCCCTCTAAGTCCCTAGGGTCGTTGGTCAAAGGGGGAGGAAGGAAATCCCTCCTTTCCTTCCCCACAGATCGCTATCCCCCCTTTTAGGGATCCTGATCTTATCCCTTCGGGATATGATACTATTCCTTTTAAGGGAGGATCTTGGTGCGCCTAGACCAGGGTTGTGGGGACTTTCCCCACTACCCATGTTTATGTGGGTCCCCCAAAGCAGGTGGGCCCCTCTCCGGAACATTCTAGAACTTTCACGATACAATACTGAAAAAACTCAAACTTTTTTCGGAACCTCGATAACAACTTCCCATATATGAATCTTTACCTCTAAACCATTCCAGAGCTCCTCATGATGTCCCGGGTCCAATCCGGGACTCCGAACAACCTTAGAACTTTTTTACTATTAATATCTCAACACTACACTAGCGTTACCGAACATTAAGCGTGCGACCCTACGGGTTCGAGAATCATGCAGACATGACCGAGACTTTTCTGCGGTCAATAACCAACAGCGGGACCTGCATGCCCATATTGACTCCTACATATTCAACGAAGATCTTTATCGGTTGAACCATGATGTCAAGGATTCAGTCAATCTCGTATGCAATTCCCTTTGTACAGCAATATGTTACTTGCCCGAGATTCGATCGTCGGTATCTCCATACCTAGTTCAATCTCGTTACCGGCAAGTCTCTTTACTCGTTCCGTAATATAAAATCCCGTGAATAAACTCATTAGTCACATGAAGCTTCTTATGATGTTATATTATCGAGAGGGCCCAGAGATATCTCTCCGTCACGTGGAACGACAGATCCCAGTCTCGATCCATGTAACCCAATAGACACCTTTGGAGATACTTATAGAGCACCTTTATAATCATCCACTTATGAGGTGACGTTTGATAGCACACAAGGCATTCCTCCGGTATCCGGGAGTGGCATAATCTCATGGTTGAAGGAACAGATACTTGACATGAAGAAAGATATAACAAATAACTAAACAATCTGATGCTAAGCTTATAGTTGGGTCTGTCCATCACATTATTCTCCTAATGATGTGATCCCGTTATCAAATGACAACTTATGTCCATGGTTAGAAAACCTTAACCATCTTTGATCAATGAGCTAGTCTGGTAGAGGCTTACTAGGGACACATTGTAGTTTATGTATTCACACATGTATTTAAGTTTCTGGTCAATATAATTCTAGCATGGATAATAAACATTTATCATGAATGAGAAATATGATAATAACCATTTTATTATTACCTTTAGGGCATAATTCCAACAGCCATGTTGCAAAGCATGCAAACTACACACTACTAATGCAAGTCTACGGGCAACGTTGTCATGCAATACAAAGTAAACGTGAAATTGGACATACACAACAAGGTTAACTCTAACACGGCTTGTCTGATCCGCTTGGCGCCACGCTCTGCTGCATGCGTCAGTAGTTGGGAGTGAAAAATTGCCGGACTCCGAGCTAGCGCGCCGCGGTGCTCCAAGTCGTCAGACATGAAAACCAGCAAAGACGCACTCCTCCCTTCTACTGTGGCCCACGCCACTCCAACAAGCACTTTTTCTCACGTGGGAGGGAAGACAGGGGAAGCCGCCGCGGCGCGGGGATAGATTGGGGAAGCGCTGGAACGGTCGCCGGAAGAAAGGGGGTGATGCGGGCGGCGGCGGCGCCAGCAGCTGGATGGAGTAGGTGGAGGTAGGTGGAGTTGTGAGCGAGTGTTCGAGAGTCCAGCGTGCGGGAGCGGGCGCAACAAATAAGCGGCGTGCGGTGACGTTTCGGCCGGCGCGCTGAACTGGATATGCCGCGGGCACGGTTTTTGCTCCTCCGCTGAAGCGCCCAGAGCGATAACACGCGCGTAAAAAAGACTAATTTTTCAGGGCGATGCTTATATAGCGCGGCTGTTGGAGATGCTTTAAGCAAGTAAAAATATTGTTTTTTTTGGCTTTGTACGCTACCATAAATGGTGTTGTTACAAAACACCTGACAGAAATAGTGAGTTTCACCTGAGCCCTTTATTCTGATTTATTGTTTTCGCCAGTGTATGTTGAAATTCACGTGCAGACGTGCAGTGGCTACATGCAGAGCTGAGTTGACATAAACAAAGTGGCGGGTGGACCAGTATGAGCCAACGCTGAAATTTACATGAAAATTGTTGTATCAATCGTAGCGCGGAGCCTATCCTGGTCCCAACATTATATTTTGTCAGATAAGCTTTCCGAGTGCACTGTCAAAGACCAATGGTACATCTGAGTTATTGAGGTTAACGCATATTATTAGTCTCTTTTCTTACTCAGCAATGGCAATGGTGATGGTGATGGACAGGATGAGCTTTCCTTCCTTAGCGCCGGAGTCGGACAATGAAATGGAAAATCACCAACGAAAATCACCCCCCCCCCCCCCCCCCCCCCCCAACCAATGAAATGGATAGGATGAGCACTGGTGCGGCTACAAATACGCCCTCTCGTGTTCGCAGCAGACCGCAGACCCAATCTTCAATGGCGCAATGCATGGCAACAGCTCCCTCTCGTGTTCGCTGCTTCTCCATCCACGTGCCCAAGGAGGAGCGTGCCGATCAAAACCAGTTGACTGCCCCAAAACTGAGAACAGGGTTGTGTTTTGAACATTGTGGAAAGTTGAGGGTGTAATACGACTGATTTCAAAGATAAGGGTTGTAAATCAACCGAGTGGTTAGTTCGGGGTTAAATTGTGTACCTTTCCTATTATGTTTTAATTAGTAATATATACCCTGGATCAATAGCAGTACTTTTTCTTAAATCAAAATATGCCAACCGTGTTCATTTGGAACAATAAGTATATCATTTGTGAGAAAGGTTATAATTTCATCTAAAGGCTTCTCAAACCAATCAACATTCAGATGAAATCTAGTCAATCTAGAGAGTTTATGAGCAACCTTATTTGCTTCGCTATTACAATGATTTCAATTACCCACCGACCGACCACTTCAACGATGCAATTTCAAAGTACGTCTATTGGTGTTTTCCTTTGATACTATCACCAGCTTGTATATAGATTTTTTGGGGCTCATATTCCAATTTCGCTCTGGCCCCCAAAGTCTAAGGACATGCCCTGGATGGAACTTGTGATCTTTTCCACTACGTAGTACGTGTGTTACCTACTACTCTCTCCGTCCGGAAATATTTGTTATCAAAATGAATAAAAGGGAATGTATCTAGATGTATTTTAGTTTTAGATACATCATTCTTTATTTATTTTGATAACAAATATTTTCGGACGGAGGAAGTACTAGTATATATATATCCCAGAATGAGCCGATCGCAGCTCGAAGCTCGCCAACATGTTTTTGTTGTTAGGGTTAGAATGCATAGTCGGAGGGCATGTGTGTTGAGTATAATGTTTATTAGGAAAGACAGAGATAGATTAGGATTTATTTTGGCTTGTCTTCTACTCCACGTAGATGACTATACTCCTATATATATGTCCACGAGACTCAAGCAATACAATAGACTATCCCACCAATCCTCTCTCTCCCTTCTAATATGGTATCTATCGCAAGTCGATTTTAAACCCTAGCCGTCGTCGCTTCCGCACCCGCGGGCCGCCCCCGGGGCGGTCGGCCTCCATGATTGTCGTCGGGGCCGCGCCGCCTGTACCTAGGGTTCGTGCGCCGGCCGTGTTGGCCGGCTGCCCTAGAGAGTCTTTTTTCCCGATCATTTGATTCGGGTTTTCTCTCTCGTCGGTCGCTTTGATCGGCGTCTCCTTTTTGGTTTTCCGGTCTATCTGATCCGGTTTGCGTGGCCCATTGCCACCGTCGACCCCGTGCGCCTCTACTCCAACATCGGCGCGATCGGCCGGCTTCTTCACCGACCTGGCGGCCTCGCGCGTCATCCGCGCATCTGCCCGTCGGTCGCCCCGACCCGGCGGCCTCGCGAGGCGTCCGCGCGTCGGCCCGCCGGTTTGCCCCCACCCGGTGGCCTAGAGTTATGCGGCGGCCCTTCACCGCCGCCGTTCGCTCGGAGGCCCGCCCGTCGATTTACGCCGGCCGTCACCGTCCTGCTCCGACCGGGACTCCTGCATCACCCCAACCCGGCGGCCTCGCGCCATGCGGCGGCCATTCATAGCCGCCCTGCCGCCCGCGCCGCCGGCTTCACCTCGGACTCTGCCGCCACCGCGCCTCCACCGAGCGGCGTTCCCGACCTCGCGCACGATCGTCTTGATCACCCGCTCGCCGCCGCGATCCGCCTCATCTCCGCCGTGCGACCGACCTGGCCCGTCGGTTACGCGCGCCTCCGCAGGTCTCTGAAGATCGTCCTCGAGTTCAGCGCGCCTCTCCACCGATCGAGCATCGGACTGCCGCTGCGTCGCCTCGTCGGGCCGCAGCGCCGCCGCCCCGTGGTTCTCCTCGCGGCTGCATTGACTTGTGCGTCGCCACTGTGTCGCCCCTTCGGGCCGTAGTGTCGCGATACGCGGTCCCCGCGGCCGCCCCGAGGTCGTCCCCGCGGTTGCACCGACTCGCGAACCGCCGTTGTGTCGCCCCGTCGGGCCGCAGCGTCACGGCCCGCGGTCCCCGCCGTCGCCCCGACCCGCCTGCCGCTGCTACGTCGCCCCTTCGGCCGTAGTGCGGCGGCCCACGGTCCACTTCATCGTCCACGCGCGTTGACTTCCCGTGGTATGTGTCGCGCCACCTCCCTTGGCGCAGGAACGCCACCGTCCGCGCAGGTCTTCGTCATGTTGTCGGGTTCTTCGCCTACTTCGAGCACCGCCGCCGCACTCCTAACCTAGCCGCCGCCACTCTTCTTTGGCCGCCGCCGCTACCCACGTAGCCGCCGCCGCCTCCCGTCCACCTCCTTCGTCTTCGTCCAAGCACCAGCCCGTCGCCAGCGTCGCCATCATCTACCCCGACCACTTCGTCTACTCCGACCACCATTGGTGACATCGGCCCCACGACGATGGACGCCGCAATCATCGTCGAGTTCTTCTCTGATGGCCCCTCCGACTTCTCCGACATGGCATACATCTCGTGCAGGTCCCTCGTCTACGCACGCCTGGTGCTGGCAACATCGATGTGTGCCTTCATCCACGACGTGTCCCCGGGCCTGGCAAGCCCGATCAGCGCTTCGTCAACTTCGTCTTCATCCGTCTACGCATACTCGGTGCTGGCAATACCGGTGCGTGCCTTCGTCTACGATGTGTCCCCGGGCTTGGCAAACCCGCCGCGACGAGTCGTCAACAACATCTTCTTCCCGGTGCACCACTACTTCGACACCAATGCGCCCATGCTAACTCGGCGCCTCCTTGCACCCGCGGCTCCACAGCGACTTCCTCGACACTGGCCATCCCGACTCGACATCGACCACGGCATTCTTCGCACGGCTACCTCGACCACGGCTCCACCACCCACGCTCTAGGCTACATTGACAAATGACACAAAGGGCTACCGCCTGCTTGAGCAACCTCGTTGGTTTCCACTCCAGCCACGACTCCGCGATGCGTCAACCGTTACGACTGGGGGGGGGGGGGGGGTCCGTCGGCTTACCTTCGGATTCTTCTCCAGTCGCACCGTCTGCGTCGCTACCGTTGTGACTGCAGGGGGATGTTGAGTATAATGTTTATTAGGAAAGATGAGATAGACTAGGATTTGTTCTGGCTTGTCGTGTACTCCAAGTAGATGACGGTACTCCTATATATATGCCCACGAGGCTCAAGCAATACAACGATCGATTCTACCAAACCCCTCTCTTCCTTCTAACAATGTGGATGTTGCATCCTTTTGATTTAGTCTTCTCTTCATTGACATAGTTGTTGTTCTAGTGTGTGTTGGTTCTTCGGGGTCTTAGCACGACGACTTTCCGACTGTCTTCTACAACAAGATTTGCCCAGCTCCGGCGAGGGTAGGGCGATGACGGTGACGCGTCTTCGGCTCACTCGAGTGCTTGTCGTCCTCGCTAGGTAGTCTACTTACATGGATGTAATCTTTCTTAGGCATGGGTTTTGCTCTTTTGCTCACGCGCTCCAATGCCGGCATGGGTAGCTTCATCAGGGGCCGACAACCTAGCAAGAATCGGCGTGTATAGGGCTGCAAATGAGTCGAGCTCGAGCGAGTTGAAGTTGGCTCAGCTCAACTCATATGAAAATTCGAGCGAGCTCAAACTAAGTGAAGCTCATGATCGAGCTGTAGAACATGACTCGTACTCAGCTTGTAACTATCTCGAGTCGATCTCGAGCTAGTTTCGAGCTATATGAGATGGTAAAAATTATAAATCTATGTATGAAAAACAAAAAAAATTAAGGTGAATATATTGGGAACCTTTGCCAAAAATATAGGATATTTAACACATAGTCGACAACCTGCCATAATTAGGCCTAAATCTTCTCTGCACTTACTTAAGTTTCCATGTTCGTTGGTAAATAAAATGGACAAAAATTATGGACAACATATATGATAATAAATCATCTTATTTCCATTTAATATATGGCATGGTCATTTAACATAATGATATTCTGTTGAGCCATCGAGTTAAAATCGAGCGAGCCAACATTGGCTCAAGATCTGCTCGTTTCTCGGTCGAGCTATATAAAGTGTTCAAACTCAGCTTGTTTCTTTTCGAGTCGATCTCGAGTCGAGTCAAAAAACGAGTCAATCTCGAGCGGCTCACGTGCCTCAAGCTTTTCTTGCAGCCCTAGGCGTGTACGGTTGATCAGGGAGCTCTCACCCGCAAAAAAAAAAAGATCAGGGAGCTCTAGTGAAGAGAAGGCCAGCAGCGGCATTGGCGTATACGCGACGGTTGGGCATCCATGGTAGTACGTGAATCTACGTACGAGATGACTTTATACCCGGCGGCTTTTTTCTTTTTATAATTCTCTTCGGCGGCTTTATTCTTAATTCTCTTCGGCGGCTTTATTTTTAAGTCTCTCCAGATATAGTAGGAGTATATAGTTTGACGTGGCATATAGTCTGACTTTCTTTCTATTGGACGTGCTACATAGTTTTTTTCTTCAGACATACGTGGTACACATTTTGACTTGAAAAGCTCGTCTCAGGCTGCGATACTGTGTTCCAAAAACAAAAGTTCGTATCAGGCTGTTTTTTGGGGGGGGCGGAGCGAAATTGGAATATATGCAACTTTGCTTGAGTAGTGACCAAACATATACTACAGGAGCTCAGATAAGCAAAAACCATATACACGAGATAGGGCTGGAGGCCGTAACGAAAAGTCCATTTCCTGGTGGAGCACACGGTCATTGCACGCTCGTGAATTTTCCATCATTTGAAAAAAGCTGCCCATTCTTTGACTTGTCATCTCTTTGAACCCTCTCATGGCATGGCATGGCATCCATGGCTATAAAAGGAGTAGCATGCGATAAGAAGAGCACTTGGCCCATGCAAGCTACCATGGCGGCACTCCTACAACAACTCATGCAGGCGACGCTTCCACAAGCGCTGCTTCTCTTGTTCTTCCCTCTAGCCCTCGTACTGCTACACTACTTGGTAATCACTGGCAGATCAGGACGAAGCAGCCATGGCTGCCGTCTCCCACCTTCGCCACCAAGGTTGCCAGTCATCGGGCATCTTCACCTCGTCGGCTTCCTCCCACACGTGAACCTACGCAGGCTCGCCATGAGGTACGGTCCGGACTACATGCTCATCCACCTTGGCTCCGTGCCGACCCTCGTCGTCTCGTCGCCACGTGCTGCCCAGGCCGTCATGCGCACACACGACCACGTGTTCGCGTCACGGCCCACATCCACGCTCGCCAACACCCTAATGACCGCCTCCCTCGACGTCGCATTCGCCGTCTACGGCGATCACTGGCGCCAGGCCAAGAGGCTGCTCTCCACACATTTACTCACCGTCAAGAAGGTGAGCTCCTACCGCCCGGGCCGCGAGGAGGAAGCACGCCTCGTCGTGGCTAAGATCGCTAAGGCGACCGTGTCGTGCGAGGCCATGGACATGAGAGACCTGATCTACTCTTTCACCACCGACGTCGTGTGTCGTGCCGTGTCCAGCAACCTCTTCAAGGTCGACGGCCGCAACAGACTCCTCCGTGAGCTCATCGACGCGTCGGGGGCGCTCATCGGGGGTGTCAACCTCGAAGACTTCTACCCGGGGTTAGTGCGGGTGGGCTTCATCAAGAGAGCTGTCTGTGCCAGGGCCGACAAGCTGAAAAAGAGATGGGACGAGTTGCTGGACAAGGTGGTCGACGAGCACCAAGAAAACACGGTGCAGCAACGGGAACCTGACTTCATTGACAGTCTCCTCTCCTGTCAGCACGAATACGCCCTCACCAAGGATCACATCAAGGCCATGCTCATAGTAAGTACCGCCAAATCTATCAGCAATATGTTCTACATGTATGCATGTTAAACATTAATTTTCTTGATTAATAACCACGTTTGTGTTCGAACTGTTTAGGACATATTTTTCGGAGCAACCGACTCAACGTCCATGCTTATAGAGTCTGTCATGGCGGAGCTCATAAGCAACCCACAAGTCATGTCCAAGCTACAAGCTGAGTTGAGGAGCAAAATCCCCAAGGGAAAAGAGATAGTGACAGAAGATGACCTCGCCACCATGACCTACCTGAAGGCGGTCATCAAAGAGACATTCCGTCTGCATCCACCAGCACCGCTCCTCGGGCCGCACCTCTCCATGGACAATGTGCACATTGACGGTTACGTGGTTCCAGCCCACATACCTGTTCTTGTCAATGCATGGGCGATTGGTAGGGACCCAAGTACTTGGGAGGACCCAGAGAAGTTCATGCCAGAGAGGTTTCTCAAAGTGGACATTGATTACAAGGGGAATAACTTTGAACTCCTTCCATTTGGTACTGGGAGAAGGATGTGCCCAGGGATAAACTTCTCAATGTCAACGTATGAGCTCATGTTAGGGAACCTCCTATATCATTTTGACTGGGAGCTGCCTGCACCTAGGGTTGCTGGAGGCATGGGTGTTGATATGACAGAGGTGTTTCGGCTTACAGTGCATCGCAAGGAGAAGCTCCTATTAATCCCACGAACACGTACATAGCATATTTATGTTTTATGTGTTCCCTCCAAAACATTTGTATCCATTCCAATGATCAGGATGCTCCGTTTTAAAATATTTGTATGGATTTATTTGTTGCTACATCATAAATAAAATGTTCTCTCTCCGTTCACAAATATAAGATATTTTTTGTAATTTCAACATGGACTACATATGGACTGAAATGAGTGAATAAACACAATAAAAGCGTCTATATACATCTGAATCAGGAAAAAGTAGAACACCTTATATTTACAATGGAGGGGGTATTTGATTACTTTACTTTGGCAAGCTCAAGAAAAAAATTAAACAACATCGACATGAACATGAAGAATGAGTGAAAGAATGCAATATAAAATCCAATCAAGTTGTAGGATTTTATTAGGTCTGTCACCTATGGACATGAAGAATGAAGGATGATTAAAATGAAGAACACATGTTTCAGTTTTAAGTAGGTCTTACATCTTAAAATGGTTCGGTAAAAAAGTCTAAATTCTGTACTCCATCCGTCCGGAATTACCTGTCGCTCAAATGGATGTATCTAGCACTGAAATACGTCTGGATCATCCATTTCAGCGACAACTAATTCCGGACGGAGGTGTTATTACAGAAAAAAAAAACTGCAAAAATATGAGTCACGACCTACAACATGAAAGCAAACGACAATCTTTTAGAATAAACATTGTATGACACACACATTCTTATATATCAACCTAATATTTTATTTAACTATTATTTTATGCCCATTCATATGTAGGGTAATAATTGCGGGTGGGGGGAGGGGTGTACAATGATAATTGCCACTGAAAGTCACCTTCATGTCTATGATATGGGAACTAAAATCTGGAACTCAAATATTACTAAAAATTGAGCTTGTTCAACTCCTAAAGGTAGCAATAGCAAACGATAAAATTGTACCTTTCTAGACTCTATGATCCATCCTTCTGATCTCATACAACATCACAATCCCACCTAAAAAAACTGAAGCCTGTTTTTAAGTAACATGTGATGGAGAACAATATAGGGAAATAGCATCAGAGACCAAACTATCTACATCTATCAAAACTAAGAGTCAAGTACCTCAACCTTGAGTCATCGAACAATATAGAGTATTAGAAAACACTTGTTGGTAGTTCCTCAATATACCTCAACCTGATCTTGAGTCATGGAACCAAACATGTATGAACCCATTGCAAATTCAACATTATATTCTAATGTTTGCTATTTTTTTAGAAGTTACTATGGTGGATTATAACCTGATTTTTTCCGGGCTATATCTCTATAGTTGTGGAATTACGGCATTAGATCAACATTTGATGGAAAATCTGTAATTGAGGTTGATGGAAAATCCAAACTATTGGTCAGCATTTTGTTTTAGCGGTGAACATAGCACAACTAGAATTTGCCAGAAGAAATTCAGGCCAGAAAGAAAGGCTCAACGCTAGGTGTATAGAGAAGTGCTTAAAAACAAATTGTTTTTAAGAACTAGGGCTTTATTTGTAGAATGTGGGTGCTTGTTTTTGCGAGGAAATGTGGACGCTTGTTTAGGCACATCTACTATGGAAATACTCCTCCCTTCCGGTTTATAATGCATGCATGTATCCCTAGGTGATCAATTTGACCAACGAAATGTGAGCTCTATGCGATGAAAACGCACTATTAGGAACTTCTTTAAAATACACATTCAGTGGTATAATTTTCTTGGCATTTTACTCGTATTTTTTTAGTGACCAAGAGATATATGCATGTCTTATTAACCGGAAGAGATGTACTCCCTCTATTCCAAAATAAGTATCGTGGTTTTAATTCGAAGGGAGTAGTAAACACTTGTGCTTAAGAGAGAAAACTAAGCACTTGTCTTACCCACACTTTAGTGTGTAGCATATTTTAGTTGACTTTCATGTAGTGCAGCCAGGCAAACTACATTTTTGTTTCGGAGGAAGACAAGCTTCGTACTCTGCACCACCGCAGAGTCATGTATGCACTCATTAATTTTGAGCTGTAATGTAATATATCACATTTTTCAAATAAAAATATAACATATAGGTAGACCGTTTATGCATGCACGTGATTAATAAGGTTAGTCATAGTGGGGGTAATTTAGTTTGAACGTAACGCACCTCAAGGCAAATTTGTCTAGACTGCCCGTAACGGAGAGTATCATATGATATTAGTATATGGTACTATTTTCGTAATGCATAGTATCATAAGTTAGTATCTTACTCCCTCTGTTCCTAAATATAAGTCTTTTTAGGAATTTGAATGTAGACTACATACGGATGAATATAAAGGTGTTTAAGAGTGTAGATTTACTCATTTTACTCTGTATGTACTTCATATTAAAATCTTTAAAAAAACTTATATTTAGGAACGTAGGGATAAATTGCATTATTAACTGCCATGCATGCATGAGACAAAGTAATACCAGACACATGCTCTCTTTCCTCATTTTATTGTATGCGTCATCATCAAAAATGCCTAGTTGGTACACGATACTGCTTATGATCTTATTATGGACAGCCTTTAATGATGAGAGAGGTGTTTGTTGTAACAATAATATATTACCATAATATAACGTACTCCAAGACAAAATGAGTCTATATCTTAATAAATGAAAGCTTGTATGACATTACACCTATATTACCACCCACTATGAAGGTTGTAACATATGACTGGCCTAATAGTGTTAGGAACTGCACATGATCAGGTGCTGCTTGGTCACTACGTATACACGATTAGTATTTCCGACAATCTTTTTCTTTCAGTTAGACACGTCAGTTAGGCAGGTTTCATGCATGGTGCATGTATTAGATGTATAGTAGTCGCAACTGAAACTTACGAGAAGATTAGTACATGCATGTATTGAAACATACGTGATGATCCTCCATGCATGACTTTTACCCGGCCGGCGGCTGTGCATACCAGATGCATTTGATTCTTAATTTTGCACATGTGCGCAGCCAGTCCGGTACAGTAAGTAGATGCTACATGTGGACCACCATAACAAGGCCCAGATATGGGACGCGGGTTTCCTTCTGTGTACTCCCTCGGTTTCTAAATATAAGTCTTTCTAGAAATTTTAATAGGGACTATATACAGATGTATATAGACATATTTTAGAATGTAGATTCATTGATTTTGCTCCGTATGTAGTTCCTTTTAGAATTTCTAGAAAGACTTATATTTAGGAATGGAAGGAGTATTAGATATCTCAAATCCATACAAAACATGCAAATAAAATCTACACACTACGTAGATAAGCTAAGCTAGCCTACACTACTCATTGTCGGAGATGTCAATGATCTCCTTGTCGGGCTCAGTATATGGCCGCCTGCGGCAACAACGGCTCCTCCGGTTCCTCCTCCTCCATCTCAGTGAAGATTTCGCTGATTTCTTGCCTCATGCTGGCGAAGGAAGCGGCGGTTTTCCTTCACCTTGACTTCTGACTGGATGAAGTCGAGGATGGCCTGCTACTCCGCCACCTCCTCCGCCTGGGCCACCTCCAGCTCCACCATGGCGAAGCCCGGAGCCGCAGGCGCTGGACCCCTCACCCGCGTCGTTGTTGTCCTCCTCTCGCTACATGTCCTTTAGTGTCGTAGATGTTTATTTTTTAATATAAATATGATCAAACTTTATAAAGTTTGATTTTAGAAAAATATTATATGTGAAGTAAAAAAGAGAGGAAGGGGTATATGTAATTGAAACTTAGAAAAGACTGGTAGTACTACATGCTTTGAGATCCTCCATGCATGGTTGAACACGGCGGCTGTGCATTAATGCGTACCGGTTACATGGGGCCGGATTCTTTTACACATGTGCGTCTTCCGCTTATTCCATGGACGTTGTAGATTGACCTGAAAAGTTCATACTAGTAAAATTAAGGTGAAAGTTCTCACAAAGAAAATTACGGTTCTTCTGTTCTCCTGTGGAAAGAGAGCAGCGACTAGACCGCTCCTTTGGCCACTCTCCTGTTGTGTCAGTCGTGCCATCCCATGATGCGCTCAGATGGCGGTGAACCCTACGACCACGGACGTGCACGCCACGAGAGCTCGTGCTTGTTGGCACTGTGATGCCATGGATGCATGGATGAAGCGTCGCGAGCTGTAGCACGGTCCTTATAATGTATTCCCTCTGTTTCATAATACAAAAGTGTTTTTAACACTAGTACAGTGTAAAAAACACTCTTATATTACGACACGGAAAGAGTATGTCTAAGTTACATGGATGTTTTTTTTGGTGTTATTTGTACTGTCATGACAGATGATGATTAGATCAGCAGTTATTTCCGCAAAATAAATAAATAAAAGGTCTGTCTTAAGTCAAACTTTTTGAAGTTTTATTGAGTCTACAGAGAAAAAAATACCAACATTCTAGAATATTAAGTCAATATTGTTAGATCCATAATGAACTATACTTTATAATAGTATGTATTTAGTGTTGTAGATGTCGATATTTGTAATATAAATTTGGTAAACTTTACAAAGTTTGACTTAAGATAAATCTAATATGTGAAGTAAAAAAGTTGCATGGTACACATATGAGATTGTATAGTATAGTAATTGAAAATCGGGAGAAGGTTAGTACATGCATGTATTGAATCGTACGTGATGATTCTCCATGCATACATGCCTTTTACCCGGGGCGTGCATACCGGATTCTTTTACATGTTTGCGCAGCAAGTCCGGTGGATGTTGTGGACCGAAACATTGTCCAGATATGCAACTTTCATTCCATGGACGCTGTAGTTTGACCTGAGAAGTTCATACGAATTATGATGAAAGCTATAGCTTTCTAGACAAGAGCATTGCCAGACATTAAGGAAAAAAGAAAGAGCATTGTCAGACATGCAGCCAATCAAGTCACGCGAGAACACTTGGACGCAGAATTTTCTGTGCGTGTAAAAACGAGTTACGGCTCTTCTGTTGTCCTTCTACTTCTAGTTTGTGGAAACAAATGAAGCAACGACTAGACCGCTTCTTTCGCCACTCTCCCGTTGGGTCAGTCAATCGTGCCATCCCTTCCCACCATCTGGGAAAGAAAAGAACGATGATCGTACACTTACGAAAGTGACTACGAAGGCCTACGGAAATTTCCAACTAAACCTATCGGGCCCCCTGAATTTCACCGGGGGTGGGACCTTCCCTTCCTACCGATCCAGTTAGAACCTTCCATGTTTTTTTTTTGCCGGTAAAACCTTCCACGTTACTCATTACGTAAATCACGTACCAACTTTATGTATGTCTAGCATTACTTAGAAAAGAATGGCGCTCGGATGGCCGCGACCCCTACACCTACGTGCGCACACGGCACGCACAACCCTCGAGCTTGAGGCCAAAAAAGTGGCAGCTACGGCTGCAAATATACAACACCAAGCGGCTGCCCCCAAAAAAAAAATGCAGCGCACAAAGCCCCAACTGCCCATCCGGAAGTTTCAGAGAAGAGAATTTTGTAATGCTCGTGTGGTTTTTGTTGAAAGTTTAATGGGTCCAGTGCAGAAGAAAAATAGGGAGGAAGAGAGAAATATGCTTGGGGTGATTAATATCGAAGTATACAATGATAACGTTGATGTATGCAATGATCACCCGCTGTTGCGAGTGCCCTATTTTAGGGCAGCTGTTGGAGATGCTCAATTTTTGGTGCCCTAAAAATCACTTTTTGGTGTCGAAAGTTTAACTCCAAGCATGTTTTGGTTCCCTATTATGGGGAAGCTATTGAAGATGCTCTTATCTATACAATTACATAGTAAATCAGTTTTGAATTGGACCTGTAGCAACAACCCTAAACGTTGTTCTGCTATATCCACTGGCTGGGAGCAACAGGTTTCATGGTGAATAGTGATTACAGCTGCTTCAACGGTGTTCTCGAACCATCACCTCGCCCTTCGCAGAAAAAAATGCCATACTTGATACCTCTTGGACCATGTTGTAGTTTAACCGAAGATGTGCTGAGCCCAAGCAGATTCGGAGGAGGAGAATGAAAAGAAGAGAGGGCACTGCTTTGTCTCACCCGCAACCAGACAAAAGGAGGTCTCGCCTTAGGAGGGCGCCCTGCGTCAGTAATATTGGGTCCCCTAGTAGCTTTGTCTTTGCTTGTTCATTTGTTCTTTCTTCCTTGCTTCTCGTTCATTCATTTTTTTTAATTTTTTTGTGAATCAATCATTTTTTTCTTTGTATCCTTTTTTACTTTTGTTCGTATTCAAAACCTAATTTACTTAAAATTTATTAAACAGTTCACCATGAATTAGAAAAAAATGTTAACACAATGTAAAAAAACTGTTCACGCAATTTTTCAAAAACATTCATCCCAATATAAAAATATTCATGCTTTTCAAAAAAAGGTAAAAGCATTTAAAAAGTATGGATGTAATTTAGAAAAATAATTTGTATCATTAAAAAAGGTTCACATGTTTCAAAAATATGTTCGTGAAACTTTTATAAAAATGTTAATACAATGTAAATAAAACATTCGCTTAATCTTGTAAAAATAATTGGTACTATTCAAAAAACATTATTCAATGTGTACATCAAAAAAAGTTTAACATGTATTCAGAAAACATTTCATGACATTTGTTAAAAAATGTTAATACAGTGTAAACGTAATGTTCACGCAATTTTATGAAAATAATTATAAAATTCAAATAAATGTTTGTGACATTTACAAAATATTATGTTTCGGAAAGATGTTCGTGATTTTTTTAAAGATGAATACAATGTAAGAAAACGTTACATAACGTAGAAAATATGTTTAGTACGATTTCAGAAAAGTTTAATGTTTATTTGAAAAAAACATTCAACATGTTTTCGGGAAAATGTTAAAACATGTATTAGAATAAATGTTTGTCGTGTATTTGAAATATATTAATGGTGTACCAAAAACATGTCCCACATGTATATGCAGAATGTATAATGTGTATTAATAAAAGTATACACGTTTTGAGACAAAGAAAAATAAGAAAAAACTAATAAAGAAACACAGGAAAACCAAAAAATAAAAAATAAAAATAAAAACACAGAAAGAAGTGAGAAACTTTCTGGACACAGATTTTTTGGGATGATCCCTTCTCAAAACAGGTGAAAACCAGTGAAAGGCTCCACATTATTGGGCCAGACGGAGCTCTATCTCGGAAAGAGCGAGGCATAACTCTCGCGAAGATGAGAAATTAAACTAGTACAAATTTTGAATTCTTCTCTTTGTCATCAAGGTAGGCTTGCATACTTCAACAAAAAGGTGGGCTTGCATACTTCAACAAAAAGGTGGGCTTACATACTAATGGCCAACTCTCCAATTCTTACATTCTGCATCCTTATGTCTGCAAAAAAACTTTTTTTGCATTGAATCTATTAATTTTAAGAGTGCATTGCACATGTACCAATACTAGTAGAATGTATGTGCAGATTATACGTGTTTGATTCAAACAATTAATTCTCCACTAATTAAAGGTACATTCCACCATTTTTCTATTCAGAAAATAAGATGTAGATGACACAAAAGACAAAAGCTAGGGGAAACAATTAGCAAGAAAAGTATAGGAGAAAAGAATTAAATCTTTGCAAATAGAATATATTGATTTCAGATCTCGTGCTCACGATCTAAAATTAAAACTGTTTGTTATTTTTTAAAAGAATCGGATTGCTTCTAACTCTAGCAATACCTGCTCTTAGTCTTAGCGGCTGGGACCAACCAGTATATCTCCCGCTCCCTGGGTAGCTAGTCACTTGAATCCCTATTTGGCGCCCGTAGAATTGGTTTCAACTCTTTTTATAGCTGGTCACACCCCATGTAAACATGTGTGTGGTCAGCGGGCTGGACCATGTATGAGCTCCTTGGTCCAGTTTTTTTAAGCTTCTAGAAGCTTCCTATCTGTTTTGTCAAGCTTCTAGAAGCTCCCAACAAGTTTTTGTTTATTGGTTTCTCTTTTTATTATTTTTATTATTCATTTTTGTATTTAATTAAATTCCATGATTTTTCCGTTTCGAGTTCATGAACTTTTTGGTAATTGTGAACAATTTTCAAATATTTTAACATTTTAAAAAATGTGTGAAATTTTTGCCAATTTTCGCTCTATTTTCTAAATACATGAACTTTTTGAAAACTCATTGATATTTTTCAAATCCGGAAATTCTTTAAAAATTCATGTTTTTTAAAGCCATCGATATTTTTTCAAATTCTCAAACTTTTTATCGAATTTGAAAATTTTCAAATCAATAAAAAATTTTAAACTCCTTTTTTAATTATCAACATTTATTAATTTAGAAAACTAGCAACCCGTTTTTTAGTGAACAACACAGTAGCGACAAAGAAAACTGTGAAAAAATCAAGGGAAAGAAAAAGAAGCGAGCCAGTGATGAAGGCACACGAACGAACGTGGCGGCACCGCGCGAGTGAGCGCTGGGCCACACATGAGGCGAGTTGTGGGCGCTACGAGCTTAGCTGGTGCCAAAGGCTCCAATTAGGAGCTCAAGTCCAGTGGAGGCACACTCGCTATTTTTCTCATTTGGCGGCTATAATTTTATTTTCGATGAACCCCGCCCCAGGATTTTCAAATGTTAATGAAAAAGAGACTAGATTTACAGGACTCGCCTTTGGACATAAACACGTGTGATAAAAACATCATCGAAATTAGTCAAACATACAAAGTCTAAAGAAAAGGATGTAAGTCAGTTCACTTCGATCAGAGATGGCTATAAAAATGTCCTCTTTTCATTTTAAAAAACAAATAAACCCAGTACTACTAAACTGCAACCAGTCCAAAGTCCCTCTAGGCCTCCACGATCTGATATGTCTATCTATGTTCCGACGAGACAACCACATCGCTACATGAAGGGAACCTCTAACGCGCTGTCGCCCGTCTCCTCTCTCCCCCCCTCCCCATTCCCCGCCGCTGCTAGCGGGACCGATAATTGGGAAAAGCTCTGCCGGAGCTCGGTGAGGCGGCTTCATCTCCTCGTGTGCTCGGGCCAAGCCGGGGTGGCTCCAACAGGCCAGGATGTGGCACATTTGTGAGGTGCGTAGGTGCAACGGCATCATGATATATAGGTCACATGGCAAGTGGAGGTTCATGCTGGTGGTGGCGTTCGGCGGCGGTGCAAGCTCTGCTGAGATCTGGTGTGCGGTGGCGGCAGGCGGTGAAGGCTACATTGGCGTGGGCCTTAGGAGGTGTGTCACATTCCTGACGAGGTATAGCAGCTCGGGATCTCCTTAACTGTGATGGGGCAGAGTTGTGCTGGTCTTTGCGGTGGTTGGCTGTGATGGCATCGGGTGGGTGGGGCTCGGCTTAGCGTCGCTACGGAGGGTGCCGCAGGCCTTGCTGGTGGCGGTGGATGACGTCTTGATGACGTACAGGTGGTGAGGGACGATGTTCCGCGATGGCACTGGCTTGCGGCGGTGCACCCCTCTCCTCTGTCACGCTTTGGTGATGTTGGTTCGAGGCGGGCTTCCCCCAATCCAACGGTGAAAATAGGTTCCGACCGACTGGATTTTTTAACTGCATGTTTGGTTACTTGCATCATTTTTGGCCTCCATGCATTTGTGCCTGGGTTCAACTTGCTTGAGCTAATGCGGGCTCAAAACCATGTTTCGTGCCTAGTTTAATTGCCCATAAAGCCCCAACCTGCATTAGAGGCGAACCACTAGCATGTCGTTTGGTTGCGAGAACGTGCTAGTGTTTGGTTGCATTCAAGACTGTGATGTGGTAACCTCTTCTCCGAGTGGTGAGGTTACCAAACTGCACACGTGTGCACATACATACCTAGGCAGAGCCTAGCAATTTGAACAAGCATTCACACTACATTAGCATGCATAGTCATAATAGCGCCGACAGAGCCATAAAAAGATAGTTAACACAAACCGACATACTAACGAAAACAGATTAAATTTCTTGGATCAAGCAAGCCTAATTGAGCCGTATGAAACCCTGAATGGAAACCCTATTCAAGTCATTTGAAACCCGAAATCTAACCCTAAACCCAACTCAAAACCCAAACCGAAGCCCCCAACTCTAAATCAATGCCTGCATGACTCCCTAAATTGGGCAGACAAGGGCTTACTTCCATTGACGAAAGGGTGAAGAAGGGATCATGAAGGCGGTGGTCGCCGCCTGTGCTCATCGTCCAGATGTTCGATTCGCCGATGCACGCCGCCATCGCCGGTGAGAGAGTCACAATGGATAGAGGGGAGAGTGAGCACTGAGATAAGGGGCGCGACTTCGGGAAACGGCATCATGTCTCCCGCTCATCCCCTGCGCGTGCAACCGCATGCACCCTTACACGGGCCTGACTCGTTGGAAACAGTTAATTCGAACGTTCATCGAGAGACTAGCTCTGGGCTACTTTGAGTACCTGCTCTGCAGGACAAACCACATGCGCAGGTAACCAAGTGGCTCAAAATTGCATCCAAGGGCCTGGCTGGGTGTTATGCACGCAACCGAACACGCCCTTACACACTTGCACATGCAGCGAGTCTGGTCTCGTGCATAGATCTTGCACTTTGCACGTGGGCCACCTGAAAAGTTCATCTTCAAATTATAACATATTAATTTTTATGTGTACATCCAGTTATTATAATAATTTGATAGTCAAAAGTGCTTATGTCGACAAATAACAATATATAAAATCCTCAAGGAGGAAGACGACCATTTTGCATGGAACGGCGCTCTCAGTCTCATGATGTAACATCTCGCATGCCAATAATAGGATACGGCAGGAGCACAAAGTAAAGGAGCCAGTTAAAGCGGAACAGGAGCCTCCTTTGGCGCGAAAAAAGGAGCCCCCACCCTTGGCCACCACTAATCTCTTACCGGGAAACAAAACACCGCCGCTGTTCTTGATCCACCGACGACCATTCTCCGGTGGGAATTTTTCGGGGAGGTAATGCTCATACTAGATTGAAAATAGCCGGGTTGTTTTTCTTTCATTGTGTCGTTGATCCAATTTATTTTCTTTGGGGATTGGAGGATCTAGCAAGATCCTCATTGGCTCATTGCAAGATTTTCGAAATCTTGATTGAATTAGTTCTGGATCAGATCATCTATTCCACATTGTACTCGTTGATCCAATTTATTTTCTTTGGAGATTGGAGGATGTGTTGATCGATCCTATTCTGTTGTTGGGAATGCGTACGTCCATCCAGGTCATGATCTTCTGACCGCCCCCAAACCAACCCATCGTGTCCGGCCGGCGAGAACAATGTCTTGCTGCGGCAGCGCCGAGGAGGACACCTACGGCCCGCCGGCGAACCAAGCCGCTCCGCCGCCCAACGTCAACGCTCCCGGTATCCACTCATAATCATCGTCGCCGCTCATAGCTCATATCAATCGGCCAGGGCGCTGGATCTGATCACAGTTTTTTTTATGAACGAAACGACTTTGGCGCAGGCAACAGAGGCGGGCCGAGGGGGCCCGGCGCCACGAGGCCCGGAGGGCCGCCCAAGGTGCTCACCATCGACGTGCCGGCGATACCGCTAGACGAGCTCAACAAGATGACCAACAATTTCAGCGACAAGGCCCTCATCGGCGAGGGTTCCATCGGCCGCGTCTACAGTTGTACCCTTAGCGATGGCCGCCCCGCCGTGATCAAGAAGCTCGACCCCAGCGCCTCGCAGGAGTCCGACTCAGAATTCTCTGCTCAGGTGCGTGCCAAGCATGCATCATCCTCTCAGATGATCTGATCCATGATGATCCCATACTGCCGCACCAAATTAATCTGGTCAAATATATTGGTTGATTCATTTCCTTTGGATTTGGATTCTTCTCATGATCGATCTCATTGCCATAGCTAGCAATGGTCTCCAAGCTTAAGAACGAGTACTTCGTGGAACTCCTGGGCTATTGCTTGGAGGATGGCAACCGCATGCTGGCCTATCAGTTTGCGACCATGGGTTCTTTGCATAATATCTTGCACGGTGCGTCTACTCTACCACAATGTTAATTTGCATCTATCTATGTCAAGGTGACTGCCTGCCTGCTAAATTAACATTCTTACCTTACCGGCCCGTGCAGGCAAGAAAGGAGTGCAGGGCGCTGAACCCGGGCCGGTGCTCAACTGGGCTCAGCGCGTCAAGATAGCTTACGGAGCCGCGAGGGGAATAGAGTACCTACATGAGAAAGTCCAACCATCGATTGTTCATCGAGATATTCGGTCGAGTAACATCCTAATATTTGACGAATTCAGCTCCAAGATTGCCGACTTCAACCTGACAAACCAGGGTACGGAATCCGCTGCCCGGTTACACTCGACTCGTGTGCTAGGAACATTTGGATACCACGCACCAGAGTAAGACCGGCCGGATGATATTGTGTTTTCTTTGACATATCAAACTTATATATGCTCTCGGTTTTGCTACCTTGCTCACATTTTGCTGTTTGGGATTTGGTAATATTCAGATATGCTATGACAGGGCAAATCAACCAAAAGAGTGACGTCTACAGCTTCGGTGTGATCCTACTAGAACTACTGACAGGAAGAAAACCGGTCGATCACACCATGCCCAAAGGGCAGCAAAGTCTTGTTACTTGGGTATTGTATTTAATACCCGTCGAATAAACTTGTCATTGGTGTATCGTCATTCATGGTCTTACATATATATGTTTCTTAATCCTCTGAGGCAGGCTACTCCAAGGTTGAGCGAAGATAAAGTAAAGCAATGTGTTGATCCAAAGCTCAACAGTGAGTACCCACCAAAAGCCGTCGCCAAGGTACGATATTGTAGCAAATCGTGCAAACTACAAAATTTAACAGTACGTGTCCTTGCTGAAGTTGCTTCTCTTCATGTTTTCAGCTAGCAGCAGTGGCAGCGCTGTGCGTTCAGTACGAATCCGACTTCAGACCGAACATGACAATCGTCGTGAAGGCAATACAACCCCTTCTCAACCAAAAACCGGCTGGACCCACCACCGAGGCACCGAGACCCTGATCAATCAGTTCTAGGTGGCACAAAGAATCCTGAATTAACTCTTGCATGGTTCCATGTGTTTTATAAATAGATCATCTACTTGATTTGTCTAGGCCACAGGCTGACCACCTGTGGCGTGCCAGGATCAAAACCTTGTCATGTCAAAATTTTCTAACAGAAAATTGTGTAGACAAATTAAGCAGGAACAGAAAAGAATGCACTTTGTTATGGTAGCAGTCCTTTATGGTTATGCTTATAATTGATATGTATGCAATACACTATAATACATAGGTTTCAACATAAGTAATGAGATAAAGATACAAGAAATCATTGCCTATTGTATTACACAAACCGGACTTGATATATTTCGTGGAGAAAAATACTCTCATAGTTGTTGCCGTTGTGTCCTGCAAAAATCAACACTAGCTTCACCCAGAAAATACTAGAGTACATTTGCGGAGCTTGACCGAAATTGTTGACAGGGCAAACGGAGAGTTGAGGAGGCAAAATGACAAATTGTACTTACAGTCTGAGTAATCTTCAAGATTCAAGATTTAAGCCTAACAAGATTCTAGAGTAGGGGGGTGGGGAGCGTAGCCCACCTTGTACTTACACTCTGAGTAGTAGTTTTCTGCAAAGATAACTAGTACCTTTGCCATTTTTCCATTCCCAAACTAAAGACCACACAAAAAAACAAGGACCCCGATAAATCCAGAACTTTCGGGATTTCCATGGTAAATCGATCATTTTCGATGACAGTTTTAGTAACAGGATGATGGAAAATTTAGTTGACAGACATGACAAATGTGTGTTTAGTGTATTTTTTTGCTAGGAAATTGCCATGCGTGTCAACTAAACTTGCCATCCTCGCTGTTCGCACACAAACACGTACGTCAACGTGTACCTCCAACGTCGAGGGTGATGCACCGCAGCTCACGTCGAAGGAGATCTGTCCGGAAGCGTGGTATGCAAGCAATTCGGTGGATGCTTTTGAGGAACCAAAACCCCACACGCCCGGGAGGGACCCTGTCAGGGCACGCAACGACTATGAGCTGCCCTAGGTCGATTCGCTCGCCCCTAGGGCCTTGAGTTTCGCTGCTCTTCAATCTTGGAGAACGATGAAGAACGATAAAAAGATACGAGGGAGATGATAGAAAATAGATGAACATGAAAAAAATAGTAAATCGATTTGTTTGATTATGTGTTGCTCAATCAGTCGTCATCTTTCATCTATTTATGAGGCGGTTGGACTTCCCATATAAGAAAAGGACTTCAAATCACGTCCAAATCTTTCCAAAATTAATCGAACTCAGATTTAGGTAAGTCTGAGACAACAGTTCGGTTTTTAGGTCCCACAAGCCACAAACGATCTAGGATGAAGATGAGCTCAAAATAGAATTTGACTGTTTCGATGAGACGCATAACTTTCATGTTTAACGTTTTTGATTCGGGTCATCTTCAAGGCCAAATCTCTCTTGTGCCGATCAGATTCGTCAAAAACTGCAGTTTCGATCCGGATCGTTCTGTCCGGAAGTCCATATCGGACTATCCGGTCATAACAAAAGGTTTGGATGATTTCGGCGAGCCTGAACGGACAGACTAGTCCCAATTTCCGGACACTTCGGAGAGAGGGTTGCTCAACAATCTTCTCACGATCAAACAAAGTAGCCGCTGGACAAAGCCGGTGCGGGGTGGCTATTTATAGCCACAGCCTTCCCTGGTGAAAAATGACCAGTTTGGACACGCCATCCAGCCAATGGCCAACCGACACGTTCTCAGCGGTCGGTGTCGTAGTTCTAGCTCTGACAGTGATGTAGGGGGGTATGTATGGAGAGGCTAGATCTCAGCTATTGGGAAGTTGTAAACACACCAAGATGTACGAGTTCAGGCCCTTCGCGGAGGAAGTAACAGCCCTACGTCTCGGTGCCCGGAGACGGTCGATTGGATTACTGGCGTGTGAATAACAGAGGTGCGAACCCTCCATACTGAGGACGGGGGTGGCTTATATAGAGTTCGCCGGCCCCCTCCTGCCCTCAGTAGTGCAGGGTTTAAGGTACATTTAAGGTCGGGCGTTACTGGTAACGCCCCTAATAAAGTGTGATAATGACCATAAAGACTACTTAATAGCCGACCGTTCGCCTGAGGAGTGACTTTAGGTCTCCTGGCAGTCGAGTGAATGGCTTCATGGTCGAGTGATGGCTTCTTGGTCGAGTGTCTTGAACCCGTCGAGTGGGATACCTTCAAGTCGATTGAAAGGTGACTTCTTCTAGGGATGTCCCAGGGTAGGGCTCTTTGGACAGGCCCGTGCCCCTACCCTAGTTACATGGCTTCATCATTAGCCCCCGAATGGATCGAGGTTAGAATGGGGAAAGAGTTGGAGATCTTTCCGATCGGTTCTTCGGGCTATGCGAGCGCCTTGTTTTGGGCCAACCGTCACGGATGACGTCATCAACCTCTTTCAGTCGCCTTGATCCATTCCAGGCCTTTCGTCGAGTGAATTTCTTTATGTGTGACATACCGAGTGTCGGCGCGAGCGGGGTCCTCTGTTTTAGCAAGTTGTTCTGCAGCCCGCGGGTGTCGCGGGATTCGGATTTCGGGAAGCGCGCGGGACGGGAGCAGCCGCAGTAATAGGAAGCGATAAAGTGGAAGCTCCTCGATCCTCGTGTCGCCTTTTTCGCCACGTACTGCGCGCGCGTCTGTTGCGGGATTTGACTGGATAGCCTGGGCCTACCAGTCAGCCACTCGGAAGCGGCCCCTTATAAGTTGCCGGCTCGGGGTTTCCAAGCAGTGCGCTTCCTTCTTCCTCCCTCCCTTCGCGAGTTCCTCCGCCACCTCCGTCCTCACCCTAGCGCCGCGGGTCCGTGCAAGGTTTGCTGGCGACGATGGCGAAGGACAAGACATCCGCCCTGGAGCGCGCGAAGAAGGCGGCGGCGCAGGGGAAAGGGAAGAGGTCCGCTCGGGGCGGATCCTCCTCAAGGTCTGCTCTGCCCCGAGGCTGGATCCAAGGCGATTGGATGCCGTCGGTGATTCAGCAAGAAGATCTCGACGACATGGTCGAGGGGGGGGGGGTCATTCCCCATGAAGCCGCGCGTCTCTCGGGGAGAGAGATCGAACCTCAGCCCCGCGATGGTGAGTGCGTGCTCTTAGCCACCCATGTCGACCGCGGGTTTTCTCTGCCGCCCCATCCTTTTTTCCGGAGCTTCCTGAACTTCTTCGGAGCGCAGCTTCACCACTTCACTCCCAACTCCATCGTATACCTCGCTGCTTTCATTTCCATGTGTGAGGGTTTCTTGGGTTGCCGCCCCCATTGGGGTCTCTTCAAGCACATCTTTACCTGCCGTTCTCAATCGGTCAAGAAGGCCAAGTCGAGTGATGAAAGGACGCAGGTGATCCAGCTGTGCGGGGGCCTGGCGATCCAGACGAGGGGAAAGAGTTGTTTTCCATCTATCACTTTCCCGGAGTCGGTCCGTGGCTGGCAGGCGACCTGGTTCTACTGTCAAGACCAGGCGACCCTAGGACAGTCGACTGGTCTCCCCCCTTTCTCACTCGACCGAGCTGAAAAGCCTGCTTCTCTGAAAGTGGCGCCGGAGGAAAGGGCCCAAGTCAAAGTGCTGGCCGGTCGAGTGGTTGAGCTTGTCCGTGAGGGCGTGACGGGTATGGATTTGCTGGAGGTCTTCCTCCGGAGGCGCATCCAACCGCTCCAGGCTCGTGACCACCCGATGTGGCTGTACTCGGGCCTCGAGGACACCACTCGGATCCACCCGGAGGAGGTCACTGATGAGATGTTGGAGGGGTGGCTGTCGAGCATCACAGGAAACAAGGACAACCCCCGAGGAGTCAGGTGGGTAATTCCACTCAACAACTCGTACGACGTGGACCAGGTATGTCTTTATGCTCCTGACTGAGATCTTGTTTTTCTTCATTGGTCTTCTTTGAGTTGGTCGATTGACCTTTGTCTTGTTTGTTGTTTTTCAGGCGACTACTGAGATGTACTCGACGCCCAATGGGGCACAGGGGCCAACTGAGGAAGGGGAGGCGAGCGGAGGTGAGAGCGGGGACGATCCAGGCGAGTGGGAGTCCGACGGTGAAGGAGAGGGAGGCGACGACGTCGACTCCAGCGAAGAGGAGGAGGAGGAGGTTGAACCCCCCCCCCCCCCGCCCGGAGGGGCGATCCAAGCTCACACACGATCCAGCGCGGGAGCGTGGTAGTGCGACAGCTCCTGTTGGGCAGTCGTCGAAACGCCCTCGGACCTCTTCTCCTACGCCGACTGGAAAGGCTCCCAAGCACCCGCGCGCAGCGCCGTCCAAGCCGCCGAAGGCTCTACCCAAGATGAAGATGGCCGTCCCCACCATTTTTGGGTAATAATAAAACTTGTTTTCCTTTGTCGACCGTGGACGGATCCTTGGTCGATCCATTGAGCCAACCGACTGACTTTCGAGGCTTGCAGCGCTGCTACTTCTGAGATCTCCGCCAAGGACGACGACCAAGAGATGGAGGATGCTGTTACCTCCAACCCTGGTACGATTACTGACATTCCGCTTTGAGTCGACTAAACATTTATTGCAACCCTGGTCGATTGAATGTTTCCTTTGTAGCCCCTCCTCATGTTATCGACCTCCCGGATGACGACGACAACGGTCCGTTGAGAGTGAGGAGGCACAAGAGGGCGTCGGCTGACAAGACCTCCCAATCCGCTCCGGCGTCCGAGGCCATAGCTCGGGATGGTGGTGACACCACTCGGGCTTCTGTGACCTTCGCCGTTCCTCTGGCGAGTGCGCGGCCCTCGTCGTCGACTGCGGATCCGTCTTCGCTTTTTGCCGCATACCCCGTCCCTGAGGACCAAGCGGCTGCTGCAAAAGAGGCTATACGTCAGGCGGGGATCATGATGGAGCAAGTGAAGTTGGCTCGGGAGGCCAGCCAAGCAGCTTATGACGCGAGCTCGGCTCTTCAGAGCAACGTCCAGGTCAGTCGACTCAACGTTTGGTCTGTTATGATATGCTGTTTGAAGAATCTCTTTTCCGAAGATCTTTGAATCTGTACACCCACTGGGTGTGTCTGCCAATCCTTGGATGAGTGGGGCACGCTAAGTGCACCCACTGGGTGTAGTCCCCGATACTACGGTGGACTGCGGGCAGTCGACTGTAGTCTTTATATTGTGTTGCTGTAGCTGTATTTCTTCACTCGGTCTGATCGGGCTATGTCGAATGGGACTGTATCCGGTCGACTGCGGGCAGTCGACTTCTTCTCTCTCTCTTTTTTTAACAGTGGGGGCACGCTGAGTGCACCCACTGGGTGTAGCCCCCGAGACTACTGTCGAATGTTCTTGATTCGGCTGTAGTCTTAGAAACGTAATCATTGTCTCTTGGTTGCTCGGAAGCAACTTGTCTTGGACGTCTGTCGACTGATTTTTCTTTTTATAGAAATCTTGCAAACTTGTAGCTCGCTATACTGAGTTGGAGAATCAGCAGATCCAGCTCAACCTTAACTTGAAGCTTGCCCAGGAGAATTTGAAGAAGGCGCAAGAAGAAGCAAAAGGTATGGCTGGTGAGGTTCTCCATTCTTAACGGGTGGCCTTTTTTGTCCATTCTTGATGTTGGTTCCACTCGACGCGCCGCAGATAAACTGGAGGAAGCTCTGAAGAAGAAGAAGGATCGAGATCTTGCAGAGGCACAGAAGGAGGCCTCGAGCAAAACGAAGCTCGCAGAAGAGAAACTGGCTTCGGTCGGAGCTCTTGAACAGGAGAACTCCAGACTGAAAGCTGCTCTCGAGGCAGCTAATCGAGATTCCAGTCGACTGAAGAAAGAAAAGATGGCTCTGCACGACAAGGCGGGTGAGCTGGCGGGGAAGGTAAAAGATCTGGAGGCTTATCTCGGTGGACTCGCCAAGAAGCTGTTCGTCATGCTCGAAGGTAATTATTCCAACCCGGCTGTCTTGTAGTTACCGAGCCCGCGTACGGCCACTGTCTTATTCTTGAATCGTGTTTGCAGAATTCTGCCAGAGCTTCGAAGAGGAAACCAGTCGAGTGGAGCCAGGCTTGGACCCCGCCAATTCTCTCGTGAAGGACGAGGCTGCTATGAACGTGCTCCGGCTGGAGTCTCGTGTTACCAGCGTTGTTGATTATCTTGCTCGGCTGAAGGTTGCGATGTCGCGGATCGACACATCACTCTGGCCCGGAACGACACTTCAGAACGACCTCGAGTCCCTGATGGTCCGACTGAATGAAGTCCCGGGTCGAGTGGCGGAATGGAAGAAATCTTTTGCTAGATATGGTGCTGATGTCGCCCTGTCTCTGGTCCGCGTCCATTGCAAGGAGGCGCGAGAAGAAAAGCTGGCCGCCATCCAAGTTGCCAATACCAGGAAGCACAACTTTCAGGACTTCATGGAGACTTTTATAGCTGCTGCCACTCGTATCGCAGACGGGATCGACTTGGACGAGTTCGTCGCCCCTTCCAGTCCTCCTCCTGAGGAATGAAAAACTTTCATGCTTCACTTTAAATTTGCCTCGGAATGCCGAGTGGATTTGTAACCATTAAACTCCGCCGAGCCGAGGGCTCGAGTACTTTGATGTGAGGTCTGGGACCTTTTAGGCTTTATCTGATCTTGATTTCTTGTTGAATATCTTCATGGTTTGATTCGTCGAGTGGAACTTGATCTTCACTCGGAATAACCTTGTATTTGCGGCGCCGCTCCGAAGGAGAAGGTAGCAGTCGACTCGCGGATTGGGTTGTGTCTTGTACTTAGGCGAGCACTGGGTTGCAGCTAAGCCTCCGAGTGAGAGGTTTTCTCTCCACTCGGTAGGATTTTTAAACACTTAGGCGGGCGCTGGGCCGCAGCTAAGCCCCCGAGTGGGAGGTTTGCTCTCCACTCGGTAGGATTTTTTAAACACTTAGGCGAGCACTGGGCTGCAGCTAAGCCCCCGAGTGGGAGTCCGGCTCGCCACTCGGTAGGATTTCTAATCACTTAGGCGAGTGCTTGGACTGCAGCTAAGCCCCCGGGTGGGAGGTTTGCTCTCCACTCAGTAGGATTTTTATATACTTAGGTGAGCGCTGGGCTGCAGCTAAGCCTCCGAGTGGGAGGTTTGCTCTCCACTCGGTAGGATTTTTATATACTTAGGCGAGCGCTGGGCTGCAGCTAAGCCTCCGAGTGGGAGGTTTGCTCTCCACTCGGTAGGATTTTTTCAAACTTAGGCGAGTGCCTGAATGCAGCTAAGTCTCTAAGTGGGAGAACTTAGGCGAGTACTGGACTGCAGCTAAGCCCCCGAGTGGGAGGATTGCTCTCCACTCGGTAGGATTTTTTTCAAACTTAGGCGAGTGCCTGACTGCAGCTAAGTCTCTAAGTGGGAGAACTTAGGCGAGTACTGGACTGCAGCTAAGCCCCCGAGTGGGAGGATTGCTCTCCACTCGGTAGGATTTTTTCAAACTTAGGCGAGTGCCTGACTGCAGCTAAGTCTCTAAGTGGGAGAACTTAGGCGAGTACTGGACTGCAGCTAAGCCCCCGAGTGGGAGGATTGCTCTCCACTCGGTAGGATTTTTTCAAACTTAGGCGAGTGCCTGACTGCAGATAAGTCTCTAAGTGGGAGAACTTAGGCGAGTACTAGACTGCAGCTAAGCCCCCGAGTGGGAGGATTGCTCTCCACTCGGTAGGATTTTTTCAAACTTAGGCGAGTGCCGGGCTGCAGCTAAGCCTCCGAGTGGGAGGTTTGCTCTCCACTCGGTAGGATTTTTATATACTTAGGCGAGCGCTGGGCTGCAGCTAAGCCTCCGAGTGGGAGGTTTGCTCTCCACTCGGTAGGATTTTTTCAAACTTAGGCGAGTGCCTGACTGCAGCTAAGTCTCTAAGTGGGAGAACTTAGGCGAGTACTGGACTGCAGTTAAGCCCCCGAGTGGGAGGATTGCTCTCCACTCGGTAGGATTTTTCAAACTTAGGCGAAACGGATTCGCAGCTAAGTCACCCACTGGGGGATTTCGTATGCAAACAAGGGTGACAGCAATTATTGGGACGCTCTTGTCTTTGGTAAAAATGAACTGCAATTTTTTTTATTATATCTCGCCCAAGGGAGAACTCAAGTGTAAAAGGGGCGGAGCAGTTCCGCATTCCAAGCTCGTGGCTCGTCGATCTGGTGATCAACATTGTAGAGGTGATATGCTCCATTGTGGAGGACTCTAGTGACGATGAAGGGGCCTTCCCAGGTAGGAGCAAGTTCGTGTGGTTTCTGTTGATCCACTCGGAGGACCAAATCTCCTTCCTGGAAGGCTCGGCTCTTCACATTTCTGGCATGGAATCGACGCAAGTCTTGCTGATAGATGGTCGACCTGATCATAGCCATTTTCCTCTCCTCTTCTAGGAGGTCGACTGCGTCTTGCCGGGCTTGCTCTGCTTCGTCTTCATTATAAAGCTCGACTCTGGGGGCGTTGTGAAGTAGATCACTCGGCAGGACGGCTTCGGCTCCGTAAACCAGAAAAAATGGCGTTCTTCCGGTCGACCGGTTCGGGGTGGTCCTCAGCCCCCACAAAACCGACGGAAGTTTGTCGACCCAAGCGCCTGCTGCATGCTTGAGATCACGCATCAATCGAGGCTTCAATCCTTTGAGAATCAGACCATTTGCTCTTTCAGCTTGTCCATTCGACTGAGGATGCGCGACCGACGCGTAGTCGACTCGCGTGCCTTGAGAGGCGCAAAAAGCTCTGAACTTGTCTGAATCGAAGTTTGACCCATTGTTGGTGATGATGCTATGCGGGACCCCATATCTGAACGTTAGCCCTCTGACGAAACTGATAGCAGTGCAAGCATCGAGATTCTTGATAGGCTTGGCTTCAATCCATTTGGTGAACTTGTCGACTGCCACAAGCACATGCGTGAATCCGCTCCTGCCTGTTCTCAGTGGACCGACCATGTCCAGTCCCCAGACAACAAAGGGCCAGACGAGTGGAATGGTCTTCAGGGCTGATGCAGGCTTGTGTGACATGTTGGAGTAGAACTGGCAACCTCCACACTTGTCGACAATCTCTTTTGCCATCTCATTTGCTCTTGGCCAGTAAAATCCTGCTCAGTATGCTTTAGCCACAATGGTCCGAGAGGACGCATGGTGACCACAGGTCCCCGAGTGGATATCATTAAGGATCATCTGATCCTCTTCTGGTGTTATGCATTTCTGACCGATTCCAGTCGCGCTTTCCCTATACAACTGTCCCTTTATGACTGTGAAGGCCTTGGATCGGCGGACGATCTGTCGAGCCTCTTCCTCGTCCTTCGGGAGTTCTTTCCTCAAGATATACGCGATGTATGGTACCGTCCAGTCGGGAGTGATAGCCAAGACCTCCATGACTAGGTCGACCACAGCAGGAATTTCGACTTCAGTCGGATCTGTGGCACTTTTCGGTTGCGGGGCTTCTTCTGCGAAGGGATCCTCCTGGACTAACGGCGAGCGGATGTGCTCCAAAAACACATTGCTGGGAATGGCTTCTCTCTTGGAGCCTATCTTTGCCAGATCATCTGCTGCTTGATTTTTCAGTCGGGGGATGTGATGAAGCTCTAACCCCTCGAATTTCTTTTCTAGCTTTCTTACTGCGTTGCAATAGCCAGTCATAGCTGGGCTTCTGACGTCCCACTCCGTCATCACCTGATTAACCACCAAATCTGAGTCGCCGTAGACCATGAGGCGCCGGACGCCGAGTGAAATGGCCATGCGCAACCCGTACAAGAGTGCTTCATATTCTGCTTCATTGTTGGAGGAATCGAAGTGAATCTGGAGAACGTATCTGAGCTTATCTCCTCGGGGGGAGACCAATACTACCCCAGCACCGGAACCATTCAGCATCTTAGATCCATCGAAGAACATGGTCCAGTGCTCCGAGTGAACTTGAGTCGGAAGTTGCTGTTCAATCCACTCGGCGACGAAATCTGCAATTGCTTGGGACTTGATAGCCTTCTTTGCTTCAAACTTGATATCTAGGGGAAGGAGTTCAATCGCCCACTTAGCCACTCGACCAGTTGCATCTCTGTTGTGCAAAATCTCTGATAGTGGAGCGTCGCTGACGACTGTAATGGAATGGTCAGAGAAGTAGTGTGCAACCTTCTTCGTGGTCATGTAGATCCCATATACAAGCTTCTGGTAATGGGGATATCTTTGCTTCGAAGGGGTCAAAACTTCAGACACATAATATACTGGGCGCTGAACTCTGAAGGCCTTTCCTTCTTCTTCTCGCTCGACCGTGAGTACTGTACTGACAACTTGTCCCGTGGCCGCAATGTACAGCAGCAGAGGCTCTTTACTGATTGGGGCAGCAAGCACCGGCTGGGTAGAGAGCAGAGCTTTGAGCTCTGCAAATGCTGCGTCAGCTTCTGGAGTCCACTCGAACTTGTCAGACTTCTTCATCAGTCGGTAAAGAGGCAATGCCTTTTCACCGAGACGAGAAATGAATCGACTTAGAGCGGCCAAGCAACCTGTGAGCTTCTGGAAATCGTGTACGCGCACAGGGCGCTTCATCCGGAGTATGGTGCCAACTTTTTTGGGATTGGCGTCGATTCCTCGTTCGGAAACGAGAAAACCGAGTAACTTCCCACCTGGAACTCCGAATGTGCACTTTGATGGATTGAGCTTGATATCGTATCCCCTGAGGTTAGCAAAGGTTTCGGCAAGGTCAGTCAGTAGGTCGGAACCTTTCCGTGACTTAACCACAATATCATCCATGTATGCTTCTACGTTCCGACTGATCTGAGTGAGCAAACACTTCTGAATCATCCTCATGAACGTGGCTCCAGCATTCTTGAGGCCGAAGGGCATGGTGACATAACAGAAGCACCCAAATGGGGTGATGAAAGCCGTTTTGATCTCGTCGGGTCCATACAGACGGATCTGATGGTACCCTGAATAAGCATCTAGGAAAGACAAACGCTCACACCCCGCGGTCGAGTCCACTACCTGGTCGATGCGGGGGAGAGGGAAATGATCTTTCGGGCAGGCCCGATTGATGTGTTTAAAGTCAATGCACATGCGAAGTGACTTGTCCTTCTTGGGGACCATGATAACATTGGCGAGCCACTCGGAGTGGTAAATCTCTCGGATGAACTCTGCTGCTAAGAGCCGAGCCACCTCCTCGCCAATAGCTTTCCTCTTCTGGACGGCGGACCGTCGAAGATGTTCTTTCACGGGCTTGAACTTCGGGTTGACTCGTAGACGGTGCTCAGCCAGCCCCCTGGGAACTCCAGGCATGTCAGAAGGCTTCCATGCGAAGACGTCCCAGTTCTCACGGAGGAACTGGATGAGCGCTTCTTCCTATTTGGAGTCGAGCGTCATTGAGATGTGAGTCAGAGCAGCGTCTGGGTCGGTCGAGTGAATGTGAGCTGTCTTAGTTTCACCGGACGACTGAAAAGCAGATTCTGAAGCAGGCTTCTTGGCTCGTAGCAATTCACTTGGGTCGGCAGTCTTCTGGTACTCTTGTAGCTCAACAACTTCCATCTGAGCGTCAGCAATCTTTGATCCTTTCTGAAAACACTCCTCTGCTTTCTTCCGATTGCCGGTAACGGTGATCACACCTCTGGGGCCGGGCATCTTCAACTTGAGATACACGTAGCACGGTCGAGCCATGAAGCGTGCATAAGCTGGCCGGCCCAGAATAGCATGATAAGCACTTTGGAAGTCCACAACCTCAAACTTCAACTTTTCCTTGCAGTAATTCTTTGAATCACCGAAAACCACATCGAGAGCAATCTGGCCGAGTGACTCGGCTTTCTTTCCAGGAATGACTCCATGGAAGCTCATGTTGCTGGCGCTGATCCTGGACATCGGAATGCCCATCCCTTTCAATGTTTCAGCATACAATATGTTCAGGCCACTGCCACCATCCATCAGGACTTTGGTCAGTCGAGTGCCTTCGACAACTGGGTCGACCACCAAAGCTTGCCTCCCAGGGGTGGCAATGTGCGTAGGGTGATCGGATTGGTCGAATGTGATGGCAGTCTGGGACCACTTCAGATAACTGGGTGTTGCCGGAGCAACCATATTCACTTCACGGTTAATGACTTTCAGTCGACTCTTGCTTTCGACATCAGCAAAAATCATCAGGGTGGAATTGATTTGGGGGTATCCATCGTCGCTATCCTCCTTGTCCTCAACTCTGTCCGACTCTTTTTCCTTATCTTTGGGCTGTTTGCCCTGAAACTGCTGCATCAGGAGCCGGCACTGTCGAGTGGTATGCTTTGGGTAAATAAAATTACCCTCTTCATCTTTCTTGGTGTGGATGTGACATGGCAGATCCAAAAAATCATTTCCATCTTAATCCTTGACTTTCTTGGGCTTCCAGGGGCCTTTGGGTTTTCCCTTGAAATTTCCCTGGGTTACGGCCAGGGCCTCCCCAGGGGCGGCCGGCTCGGCCTTTCGCTTCTGCTTCCGACTGGAATTGCCTCCGGTTTCCTGGGCGACTGCTTTCTGCTTGCCACTCCGGAGTCGATCTTCATCTTCTCCGTTAGCGTATTTGGTGGCAATTTCCATCATCCGATTCAGGGACATTTCTCCGGTCCGACCGAACTTCAGGTTCAACTCTCTGTTCTTGACGCCTTCTTTAAAGGCACAAACTGCTTGGTGATCCGGTACGTTCTCAACTGTGTGATGCAAAGTGATCCACCTCTGGATGTAATCCCTCAGAGTTTCACTCGGCTTCTGCACGCAAGACCGCAATTCTGTAAGGCCTGCGGGTCGCTTGCATGTTCCCTCAAAGGTTGTGACAAACACTCGAGAGAGATCCTCCCAAGTGTAGATGCTGCTGGGTGCTAACTGATTCAGCCACGCTCTGGCCGAGCCCTCTAACAGGAGAGGCAAATGCTTCATGGCCACCTCATCATTGCCACCGCCAATCTGTACAGCCACTCGGTAATCTTCGAGCCAAGTGTCAGGCTTAGACTCACCCGTGAACTTGCTGACTCCAGTCGCCAACCGAAAGTTGGGAGGAATCACTGCGGCCCTGATGGCTCGACTGAAACACTCTGGCCCTGAAACATGTACTCTGCTGCTGGCGGGCGCATCCCTGTTCTGGCCTTCCCGATGAGCCCTGTTCCTGTCAACCAAACCTTGAACGAGGACAGATCTCGCATCAAAGCCTGGGTCCCTGGGGTCGACTGGAATCCTCTGCCCAACGCTATGAGGACGTCTGTCATCTCGATGTCGAGGCGCATATGACCCACTCCTCGGGGGAGGGGTTGGCACTCGACGTCGATCATCACGATCGGATCGGTGATCATACTGCTCATTCCTCCTGTACTGATCATGCCGGTCACCACGTCCCTCATGCCTCGGGGGCGACCTCGGGCTGTGAGCCGACTGGACTGTATCTGTTGCAACGGATCGACTGTGGATCCTATTCCGTGACTGAGAAACAGCGGAATTCTGGTTTCCCGCTGCCCGGAGCAACGCTTTGATCTGTAACAAGCCCCTGCCAGCCTCCGACTGGGAGGGCTGAATCGATTCTGCTATACGGGCCGCGGCGGCCAAATTCTGAACTGGGGTTCGGTATACCTGCGTCGGCGGGAAGAGCTGGCGTCGACTAGACTCGGGAGCCCGCTGACGCGCTTGCTCGTCAAGTGCTCGCTGGAGATTCTCCAGTCGAGTGCGCTCGGCCAAATTAGCCAAGCGCGCGTCCTCCAAGGCCCGGGCCTCAGGGGTCTCTCCGATGATAGGAGTGCGGAGTGCGTCCATGTTCCGGTGGCGAAGCTCCTCTCGCTGTAATGACGTGAGAGGTTCGGGGAGATACTCATCGTGGGGATGCGACGGGTCACCCCCACCCGCGCCTCCATCAGCGCGAGGGAAACCGGGAGGACTGTGCGTTCCATCGACTGCCAGAATCTCAGCCGCTGGGTCGCTGCTGTCGCACTCGGATGCGGTTTCCGCGGAGCCAGTCGACAGGTCGAACAGGCCGCAGAGAGATTCGTCGGGCTCGATTGCCGCGACTTGCGGGGCGGCCGACTGGCGAGCCATGGCATGCCTCACCCACCTCTGAAGTCTCGACCGACCGGAGCGCTTGCGCCGGTGGGAGACAGAGCGGGGAGACGATACGGGGGCCGACCGATACTGGGTCGACGGCTGCCGCAGGAGGATGCCACGAACGCATGCGCGGAAATGCGTCGCGCCGCGGACGGGGAGCACGTCAATGTCGAGTGGCGCCTCCTGAAGCCAGGCGGAGTCGTCGGCGATGAACGTGAGCGCGCCGAGGCGGATCTCGCGGCCCTCCACCAAAACTCCGCACGAAACCATGATCAAAGGGATCGGAAAAATCGCAACTTCTCCAATCAGGCGCAAAGATTCCTGCCCCACGGTGGGCGCCAACTGTCGTAGTTCTAGCTCTGACAGTGATGTAGGGGGGTATGTATGGAGAGGCTAGATCTCAGCTATTGGGAAGTTGTAAACACACCAAGATGTACGAGTTCAGGCCCTTCGCGGAGGAAGTAACATCCCTACGTCTCGGTGCCCGGAGGTGGTCGATTGGATTACTGGCGTGTGAATAACAGAGGTGCGAACCCTCCATACTGAGGAGGGAGGTGGCTTATATAGAGTTCGCCGGCCCCCTCCTGCCCTCAGTAGTGCAGGGTTTAAGGTACATTTAAGGTCGGGCGTTACAGGTAATGCCCCTAATAAAGTGTGATAATGACCATAAAGACTACTTAATAGCCGACCGTTCGCCTGAGGAGTGACTTTAGGTCTCCTGGCAGTCGAGTGGATGGCTTCATGGTCGAGTGATGGCTTCTTGGTCGAGTGTCTTGAACCCGTCGAGTGGGATACCTTCAAGTCGATTGAAAGGTGACTTATCCTAGGGATGTCCCAGGGTAGGGCTCTTTGGACAGGCCCGTGCCCCTACCCTAGGTACATGGCTTCATCAGTCGGATTTCAAAGAGCAACGGTAACATTACTTGAGGACGAAGTAATACTAACTCCTCGGTCAAAGACAAATCTCTCGCAGCGAAGAAGATCACAGTCTCTTGCTGGCAAGTATTTGCTTTAAACACAAAGAGATTTCTCTAGCAACTTACATAGGATTTGGGTTTAGCATCAGAGAAACAAAGCTTCGAACGCTACACCCCGCTTAATAGTACGGTAGTCCTATGACTCAATAAGGAGAAGAGAAACAACGAAATAAATGCTATGTCTTCACGTCGTCTTCAATCTTCTCGGTCGTAGTCACTTCCTTTGGACAAGCACCAAACCAGTTGCTTCACGTCAGCAATTTTGGAGGGGTCACTCTTGTCAACATAATCTTCGGTGATAACCTTCACTGCCACGTAGGGGATTATTTTCGTCGTTTGAACCAAACTCCTCTTGATTCTAGGGACCTATTACTCTGTGTGCACTAGCAAACACGTAAGTCTCATACTGTTTATGTCAACAAACTCCAAAACATAAGAAGGCAAATTATTATACCAACAAAAAGTAGTATATTGATTTTTTTTCAATTGTGTGTTGCTCAATCAGCCATCACCTTTTATCTATTTATGAGGCGACTGGACTTCCCGTACAAGAAAATGACTCCAAATCACGTCGAAATCTTTCCAAATTAAACTGAACTCGGATTTAGGTAAGTCTGAGACAACAATTCGGTTTTTAGGTCCCACAGGCCACAAACGATCTCGTACAAAGATGAGCCCAAAACAAAATTTGACCGTTTTGACGAGAAGAACAACTTTCACGTTGAACATTTTCAATTCGAGGTCATCTTCAAGGCCAACTCTCCCTTGTACCGATCAGATTCGTCAAAAACTATAGTTTTGATCTGGCACAGACTGTCTGAAAGTCCATATCAGACTGTCCGATCATACCAGAAGGTTTGGATGATTTCGGCGAGCCTGACCGGATAGTATGGTCCCAATTTCCGGACCGTCCGATCGCAACAGGAGGTTTTGGACGTCCGGCCATCTCCATAGTTTTTGCAGCATTACACTGTTTTGACTACAACTTTTGCATATGACCTTGGATAAAGATGATTTGCTTATCAAAATCATCCAATTCGACGAGACTAAGAACTTTCATGTTGAAACTTTTTCCATCCGAGGTGATATTAAGTATGTTTCATGCCTTTTCATAATCTGATGTCAACATGGGCATCTCTAAAATTGTCATACTTCTTGCATCTGAGGTCCATTTTGGACTATCTTTGTATGGATCTTGATCTTCTCGAAAAGAGCCATCCAATGGCGACTTCCAATCAGAAATTTGACTTCATCTTCTATAGATTCAAGCCACTCTTTGCGATCATGCCATTTTTAAGCGTCGACACTCGCGTCACTAAAATTGACATCGGAAAGGTTTGAAATGACATTGACAAATCTCGAATGTTCTTGAAACTTTTTATTTTGTTACTTGTTCCTATTAAGTTTTGGCAGGTGAAACTTAGGGAATTATAAAAACATGTCCAAACATATTGAAAATTGGCATAATTTCAATGCCCGCGTCGCAAGCAGCACAAATCTGAAAAGTAAAATTTGATTGGACTTTTCATTGAAAGGATACCAAAGATTCAAATTCCAAAGCCAAAAGAAGAAGGCATAGGAAGCGAAGTGAATGGCGTATGTAACTTTGACAAAAGCTAACAAAAGCATGCATGAATAGACCCCATCATGCAGTAATCAAATGCCTAATACTAAAAAAGATTATGAATCTTAAAGAAATCTAAGGATTGCGTGCAGGTGTTCCCAGGGACGTGCATGTCCTGCGAGTTTCTAGAGAAAAACTTGGACGAGAAGGAGAATAGAAGTACCGCAAAATGAAACTTACAAATAAAATGAGAACATTATGGCTTCTCTTTGAGTTTGTGAAAGTGCTACTTATCGACTAGAGGGGGGAGGGGGTGTGAATAGGCGATTTTTAAGGAAGTCTTCGAAACATGCAATGTATTCGAAGATGCGGAAACAAGACGGGAATCTACTATACTTAAATAGAAGCCCTTCACTACTTGATTTCTCTTGACATACAGACTATCCAGATCAGCCATCTACTGTGCGTCCACGTCATCAGTTTTCATGGCCATGTCTCGCACACAACTAAGTTGCTTCGTTCCCCGGCGAGTCGGCTACGATTCAACGGGCGTTCTCTTGCACTTGGGCTAGATTTTGTTATTCCTAAAAAGGAGTTTGCTCCTGGGCTGTCCGGCCCAATACTTGGTACGTACGATGATTGCCCATGGTGTGAAATGTGAATGGTCACCACTCAGCATCACGTTCCCCTTCGCAACTCTTATCTCCGCCGCCACCTCTTTCGCCACGACGACTGAAGCTCTTCCGTCACCACGACCGAAGCTCTTCCATATGCAGATGCAGCCACTAATGCGCATCAACTGTTAAATTTCTTTCACCTTGCTCAATAAATCATATTCTCCTACAGAAGTCATACTAGCTGCTAAATCCACCTACTCAGTAGCAGTGATGCCTCCCGTAGTCCCTGTTGCTGTAATCTTCAGGTTCAGTAGCAGTAGGGTTTTAGGTGTCGAAAAATTCAGTTTCGACAGTAGTTTACTTTGCTTCAGTTTCGTCAGAAACAAACCGAGCTGCGCCTCGAAGTAGCTAGCTAGTTTTGCGGCGCCTTGACCTGATCGTGGGATGGCATGACTGAATGGTCACGGCGCCATGACGGGCGACGAGTGAGGAGTGCTGGGATGGCGGCACTCGCAACCTGTTCGCGTCCATTTTTCCCGGTTTTCAGTTAGATCTTGTAAGCACTGAGTAAATATGAAAAGCTGGAAAAGCTGCAGGTAGTTGGGCAGCGGCGAACGCGGGCTGGGCGGTCCACCACATGGACGTCAAGTCCGCCTTCCTGAATGGCGAGCTTGAGGAGGAGGTGACGTGCAGCAGTCGCCCGGGTTCGCCGTCGGCAAGGAGCACCTGGTGCTTCGCCTGGACAAAGCTTTGTATGGGCTCAAGCAGGCACCCAGGGCCTGGAACACAAAGCTAGACGCGTGCTTGGGCGAGCTGGGCTTCACACAGTGTCCGTCAGAGCACGCGGTGTACGCTCGGGGCACGACGACCTCGCGCCTCATCGTCGGCGTGTATGTGGATGACCTCGTGATCACCGGGCCAGATGCCAAGGAAATCAACAAGTTCAAGGGTGAGATGCGGAACCTGTTCAAGTTGTCTAACCTGGGTCTACTCATTTTCTATATGGGGATCGAGGTGAAGCAGAGTGCGAGAGGCATTGTCATCGCTCAGAGCGCGTATGCCCGGAAGCTGCTTGAAAAGAGTGGCATGGCAGGATGCATGGTGTGCCGCACGCCGATGGAACCTCAATTCAAGTTGTCCAAGCAGAGCACGTCGCCGGCCGTTGATGCAACAGAGTATCGCAGCATCGTCGGCAGGCTGCGCTACTTGGTACACATGTGCCCTGATCTGACTTTCTCTGTCTGATACGTGTCGCGGTTCATGGAGGCGCCAACAGAGGAACACTTCACCTTCGTCAAGCATATTATGAGGTACATCGTCGGCTCACTTCAGCTGGGGTGCAAGTATGCCAGAGGGGAGGGCACGCCTCAGCTCGTTGGGTACAGTGACTTGGGGGGCGACATCGACGATCGAAAGAGCACCTCCGGCACCCTGTTTCTCCTTGGAATTGGGGAAGTGACCTGGCAAACACAGAAGCAGAAGATCGTGGCTCTTTCAAACTACGAATCCGAGTATGTGGCTACGACCACGGCGGCCTGTCAGGGCATCTGGCTGTCACGACTGCTCGGCAAGTTCAGAGAGACAGGGACAGAAGTGGTGAAGCTCAAGGTGGATGACAAGTCAGCGATCTCTCTGGCCAAAAACCCCGTCATGCATGATCGATCGAAGCACATTGAACTCTGCTACCTCTTGAGCACTGCGTTGATTTTCCCTTGAAGAGGAAAGGGTGATGCAGCAAAGTAGCGTAAGTATTTCTCTCAGTTTTTGAGAACCAAGGTATCAATCCAGTAGGAGACTACGCGCGAGTCACTCGTACCTACACAAAACAAATAAATCCTCGCAACCAACGCGATAAGGGGTTGTCAATCCCTACAAGGTCACTTACGAGAGTGAGATCTGATAGATATGATAAGATAATATTTTTGATATTTTTATAGTAAAGATGCAAAGTAAAATAAAAGCAAAGAAAATAACTAAGTGTTGGAAGATTAGTATGATGAAGATAGACCCGGGGGCCATAGGTTTCACTAGTGGTTTCTCTCAAGAGCATAAGTATTTTACGGTGGGTGAAAAAATTATTGTTGAGCAATTGACAGAATTGAGCATAGTTATGAGAATATCTAGGTATGATCATGTATATAGGCATCAGGTCCAAGACAAGTAGACCGACTCCTGCCTGCATCTACTACTATTACTCCACACATCGACCGCTATACAGCATGCATCTAGAGTATTAAGTTCATAAGAACAGAGTAATGCTTTAAGTTGATGTAGAGGGATAAATTCATGCAATATGATTAAAAAAACCCATCTTGTTATCCTCGATGGCAACAATACAATATGTGCCTTGCTGCCCCTACTGTCACTGCGAAAGGACACCGCAAGATTGAACCCAAAGCTAAGCACTTCTCCCATTGCAAGAAAGATCAATCTAGTAGGCCAAACCAAACTGATAATTCGAAGAGACTTGCAAAGATAACCAATCATACATAAAAGAATTCAGAGAAGATTCCAATATTGTTCATAGATAAACTTGATCATAAACCCACTATTCATCGGTCTCAACAAACACACCGCAAAAGAAAATTACATCGAATAGATCTCCACGAGAGAGGGGGAGAACATTGTATTGAGATCCAAAAAGAGAGAAGAAGCCATCTAGCTAATAACTATGGACCCGAAGGTCTGAGGTAAACTACTCACACTTCATCGGAGAGGCTATGGTGTTGATGTAGAAGCCATCCGTGATCGATGCCCCCTCCGGCGGAGCTCCGGAACAGGCACCAAGATGGGATCTCGTGGATACAGAAAGTTACGGCGGTGGAATTAGGGTTTTGGCTCCGTGTTTGATCGTTTGGGGATACGTAGGTATATATAGGAGGAAGGAGTACGTCGGTGGAGCAACAGGGGGCCCAAGAGGGTGGAGGGCGCGCCTGGGTGGGGAGGGGGGTAGGCGCGCCCCCTACCTCATGGCTTCCCTGTTGGTTGCTTGACGTAGGGTCCAAGTCTCCTGGATCTTGTTCGTTCCAAAAATCACGTTCCCGAAGGTTTCATTCCGTTTGGACTCCGTTTGATATTCCTTTTCTTAGAAACCCTAAAATAGGCAAAAAAACAGCAATTCTGGGCTGGGCCTCCGGTTAATAGGTTAGTCCCAAAAACAATATAAAAGTGTACAATAAAGCCCAATAATATCCAAAACAGAAGATAATATAGCATGGAGCAATCAAAAATTTAGATACGTTGGAGACGTATCAAGCATCCTGAAACTTAATTCCTGCTCGTCCTCGAGTAGGTAAATGATAAAAACAGAATTTTTGATGTGGAATTCTACTTGGCATAATTTCAATATAATTCTTCTTAATTGTGGCATGAATATTCAGATCCGAAAGATTCAAGATAAAATTTTAATATTGACATAGAAATAATAATACTTCAAGCATACTAACTAAGCAATTATGTCTTCTCAAAATAACATGGCCAAAGAAAGTTCATCCCTACAAAATCATATAGTTTAGTCATGCTCCATTTTCGTCACACACGAATGCTCTCATCATGCACAACCTCGATGACAAGCCAAGCAATTGTTTCATACTTTAGTAATCTCAAACTTTATAAACCTTCACGCAATACATGAGCGTGAGCCATGGATATAGCACTATGGGTGGAATAGAGTATAATGATGGGGGTTATGTGGAGAAGACAAAAAAGGAGAAAGTCTCACATCAACGAGGCTAATCAATGAGCTATGGAGATGTCCATCGATTGATGTTAATGCAAGGAGTAGGGATTGCCATGCAATGGATGCACTAGAGCTATAAATGTATGAAAACTCAACAAAAGAAACTAGTGGGTGTGCATCCAACTTGCTTGCTCACGAAGACCTAGCGCACTTGAGGAGGCCCATTGTTGGAATATACAAGCCAAGTTCTATAATGAAAAATTCCCACTAGTATATGAAAGTGACAAAACAAGAGACTCTCTATCATGAATATCATGGTGCTACTTTGAAGCACAAGTGTGGAAAAAAGGATAGTAGCATTGTCCTTTTTCATTTATTTTTTTTGGGCCTTCTCTTTTTATTTTTTTGGCCTTTCTCTTCTTTTATTGGGACAATGCTCTATAAAATGATGATCATTACACTTCTATTTATTTACAACTCAATGATTACAACTTGATACTAGAACAAGGTATGGCTCTATATGAATGCCTCCGGCGGTGTACCGGGATATGCAATGAATCAAGAGTGACATGTATGAAAGAATTATGAATGGTGGCTTTGGCACAATTACTATGTCAACTACATGATCATGCTAAGCAATATGACAATGATGAATGTGTCATGATAAATGGGATGGTGAAAAGTTGCATGGCAATATATCTCGGAATGGCTATGGAAATGCCATAATAGGTAGGTATGGTGGCTATTTTGAGGAAGATATATATAATCCATGGACTCAACATTAGACATAAAGAACTCACATACTTATTGAAAAAAATCTACAAGTCATCAAAAACCAAGCACTACGCGCATGCTCCTAGGGGGATAGATTGGTAGGAAAAGACCATCGCTCGTCCCCGACCGCCACTCATAAGGAAGACAATCAAAGAACACATCATGTTTCAAATTTGTTACATAACGTTTACCATACATGCATGCTACGGGACTTGAAAACTTCAACACAAGTATTTCTCAAATTCACAACTACTCAACTAGCACAACTTTAATATCACTACCTCCATATCTCAAAACAATCATCAAGCATCAAACTTCTCTTAGTATTCAAAACACTCATAAGAAAGTTTTTACTAATCTTGAATACCTAGCATATTAGGATTATTTAAGCAAATTACCATGCTATTTAAGACTCTCAAAATAATCTAAGTGAAGCATTAGAGATCAATAGTTTCTATAAAACAAATCCACCACCGTGCTCTAAAAGATATAAGTGAAGTACTAGAGCAGAACTATATAACTCAAAAGATATAAGTGAAGCACATAGAGTATTCTAATAATTTCCGAATCATGTGTGTCTCTCTCAAAAGGTGAGTACAGCAAAGATGATTGTGGTAAACTAAAAAGCAAAGACTCAAATCATATAAGACGCTCCAAGCAAAACATATATCATGTGGTGAATAAAAATATAGCTCCAAGTAAAGTTACCGATAGAAGTAGACGAAAGAGGGGATGCCTTCCGGGGCATGCATCCCCAAGCTTTGCCTTTTTGGTGTCCTTAGATTATCTTGGGGGTGCCATGGGCATCCCCAAGCTTAGTCTCTTGCCACTCCTTGTTCCATAATCCATCAAATCCTTACCCAAAACTTGAAAAGTTCACAACACAAAACTTAAAGTAGAAAATCTCGTGAGCTCCGTTAGCGAAAGAAAAGAAAACACCACTTCAAGGTACTGTAATGAACTCATTATTTATTTATATTGGTTTCAAACCTAATGTATTCCAACTTCTCTATGGTTTATAAACTATTTTATTAGCCATAGATTCATCAAAATAAGCAAACAACACACGAAAAACAGAATCTGTCAAAAACAGAACAATCTGTAGTAATCTGTAGCTAGCGCAAGATCTGGAACCCCCAAAATTATAAAATAAATTTCTGGACGTGAATAATTTATTTATTAATCATCTGCAAAAATAATTAACTAAATATCACTTTCCAAATAAAAATGGCAGCAGTTCTCGTGAGCGCTAAAGTTTCTGTTTTTTACAGCAGGATTAACAAGACTTTCCTTAAGTCTTCCCAACGGTTCTACTTGGCACAAACACTAATTAAACACAAAAAACACAACCAAAACATAGGCTAGATAAATTATTTATTACTAAACAGGAGCAAAAATCAAGGAATAAAAATAAAATTGGGTTGCCTCCCAACAAGCGTATCGTTTAACGCCCCTAGCTAGGCATAAAAAGCAAGGATAGATCTAGGTATTGCCATTTTTGATAGGCAATCCATAAGTGGCTCTCATAATAGATTCATAAGGTAATTTAATTTTCTTTCTAGGAAAGTGTTCCATGTCTTCCCTTAACAGAAATTCGAATCTAATATTTCCTTCCTTCATATCAATAATTGCACCAATCGTTCTAAGGAAAGGTCTACCAAGAATAATAGGACATGGAGGATTACAATCTATGTCAAGAACAATAAAATCTACGGGCACATAATTCCTATTTGCAACAATAAGAACATCATTAATTCTTCCCATGGGTTTCTTAATAGTGGAATCTGCAAGGTGCAAGTTTAAAGAGCAATCATCAAAATCATAGAAACCTAAAAAATCACATAAAGTCTTTGGAATCGTGGAAACACTAGCACCCAAAATCACACAAATAATAGCATTCATGGTCTTTAATTTTAATTTTAATAGTTGGTTCCCACTCATCATAAAGTTTTCTAGGGATAGAAACTTCCAACTCAAGTTTTTCTTCATAAGATTGCATCAAAGCATCAACGATATGTTTGGTAAAAGCTTTATTTTGACTATAAGCATGAGGAGAATTTAGCACGGATTGCAACAAGGAAATATAATCTATCAAAGAACAGCTATCATAATTAAATTCCTTGAAATCCAAAATAGTAGGTTCATTAACATCTAGAGTTTTGATCTCTTCAATCCCACTTTTATCAATTTTAGCATCAAGATCTAAAAACTCCGAATTTTTGGAACGCCTTCTAGGTAAAGGTGGATCATATTCAGTCCCATCATTATCAAGATTCATATTGCAAAACAAAGATTTAACAGGGGACACATCAATAACTTTTAGATCTTCATCTTTATTATCATAGAAACTAGAAGAACACGCTCTTATAAAGGAATCTTTCTTAGCACGCATCCTAGCGGTTCTTTCTTTGCACTCATCAATGGAAATTCTCATGGCTTTGAGAGACTCATTGATATCATGCTTAGGAGGAATAGATCTAAGTTTCAAAGAATCAACATCAAGAGAAATTCTATCAACGTTCCTAACCAACTCATCAATCTTAAGTAATTTTTCTTCAATCAAAGCATTGAAATTCTTTTGTGAATTAATAAATTCTTTAATATTAGATTCAAAATCAGAGGCATCTTATTATAATTTCCATAAGAATTGTTGTAGGAATTACCATAATTATTAGAGGAATTACTAGGATACGGCCTAGGATTAAAGTTTCCTATATACACGTTGTTACCAAAATTATTCCTACCAACAAAATTCACATCCACAGATTCATTATTATTCTCAATCAAAGTAGACAAAGGCATATCATTAGGATCATAAGAACACTTTTATTAGCAAATAATTTCATAAGTTCATCCATCTTTCCACTCAAAACATTAATTTCTTCTATCGTATGCACTTTTTTATTAGTAGATCTTTTAGTGTGCCATTGAGAATAATTAACCATAATGTTATCTAGGAGTTTAGTAGCTTCTCCTAAAATGATTTTCATAAAAGTACCTCCCGCGGCAGAATCTAAAAGATTTCTAGAGGCAAAATTCAATCCAGCATAAAAATTATGTATAATCATCCACAAATTCAAACCATGTGTTGGGCAATTACGTATCATTAATTTCATCCTCTCCCAAGCTTGTGCAACATGTTCATGATAAAGTTGCTTAAAATTCATAATATCGTTTCTAAGAGAGATGATCTTAGCGGGAGGAAAATACTTAGAGATAAAAGCATCTTTGCACTTATTCCAAGAATCAATACTATTTTTAGGCAAAGACGAAAGCCAAGCTTTAGCACGATCTCTAAGCAAAAAAGGAAGTAGCTTCAATTTAACAATATCATTGTCCACATCTTTCTTCTTTTGCATATCACACAAATCAATGAAGCTATTTAGATGGGTAGCGGCATCTTCACTAGGAAGGCCGGAAAACAGATCTTTCATGACAAGATTCAGCAAGGCAACATTAATTTCACAAGATTCAGCATCGGTAAGAGGAGAAATCGGAGTGCTAATAAAATCATTGTTGTTGGTATTGGTAAAGTCACACAATTTAGTGTTATCTTGAGCCATCGTGACAAGCAAGCAATCCAACACACAAGCAAACGAGGAATGGGCAAAAAAGGAAAATAGAGAAAGAGAGGGAGGATAGAGAGAGAGGGCGAATAAAACGGCAAGGGTGAAGTGGGGGAGAGGAAAACGAGAGGCAAATGGCAAATAATGTAATGCGGGAGATAAGGGTTTGTGATGAGTACTTGGTATGTTGACTTTTGCGTAGACCTCCCCGGCAACGGCGCCAGAAATCCTTCCTGCTACCTCTTGAGCACTGCGTTGATTTTCCCTTGAAGAGGAAAGGGTGATGCAGCAAAGTAGCGTAAGTATTTCCCTCGGTTTCTGAGAACCAAGGTATCAATCCAATAGGAGGCTATGCGCGAGTCCCTCGTACCTACACAAAACAAATAAATCCTCGCAACCAACGTGATAAGGGGTTGTCAATCCCTACACGGTCACTTACGAGAGTGAGATCTGATAGATATGATAAGATAATATTTTTTGGTATTTTTATGGTAAATATGCAAAGTAAAATAAAAGCAAAGGAAACTAAGTGTTGGAAGATTAATATGATGAAGATAGACCCGGGGGCCATACGTTTCACTAGTGGCTTCTCTCAAGAGCATAAGTATTTTACGGTGGGTGAACAAATTACTGTTGAGCAATTGACAGAATTGAGCATAGTTATGAGAATATCTAGGTATGATCATGTATATAGGCATCACGTCCAAGACAAGTAGACCGACTCCTACCTGCATCTACTACTATTACTCCACACATCGACCGCTATCCAGCATGCATCTAGAGTATTAAGTTCATAAGAACAGAGTAACACTTTAAGCAAGATGACATGATGTAGAGGGATAAATTCATGCAATATGATAAAAACTCCATCTTGTTATCCTCGATGGCAACAATACAATATGTACCTTGCTGCCCCTACTGTCACTAGGAAAGCACACCGCAAGATTGAACCCAAAGCTAAGCACTTCTCCCATTACAAGAAAGATCAATCTAGTAGGCCAAACCAAACTGATAATTCGAGAGACTTGCAAAGATAACTAATCATACATAAAAGAATTCAGAGAAGATTCAAATATTGTTCATAGATAAACTTGATCATAAACCCACAATTCATCGGTCTCAACAAACACACCGCAAAAGAAGATTACATCGAATAGATCTCCACGAGAGAGGGGGAGAACATTGTATTGAGATCCGAAAAGAGAGACGAAGCCATCTAGCTAATAACTATGGACCCGAAGGTCTGAGGTAAACTACTAACACTTCATCGGAGAGGCTATGGTGTTGATGTAGAAGCCCTCCATGATCGATGCGCCCTCCGGCGGAGCTCCGGAACAGGCCCAAGATGGGATCTCGTGGATACAAAAAGTTACGGCGGTGGAATTAGGGTTTTGGCTCCGTGTTTGATCGTTTGGGGGCACGTAGGTATATATAGGAGGAACGAGTACGTCGGTGGAGCAACAGGGGGCCCACAAGGGTGGAGGGCGCGCCTGGGAGGGGGGGGGTAGGCGCCCCCCCTACCTCGTGGCTTCCCTGTTGGTTGCTTGACGTAGGGTCCAAGTCTCCTGGATCTTGTTCATTCCAAAAATAACGTTCCCAAAGGTTTCATTCCGTTTGATATTCCTTTTCTTCGAAACCCTAAAATAGGCAAAAACAGCAATTCTGGGCTGGGCCTCCGGTTAATAGGTTAGTCCCAAAAATAATATAAAAAAGTGTATAATAAAGCCCAATAATGTCCAAAACAGAAGATAATATAGCATGGAGCAATCAAAAATTATAGATACGTTGGAGACGTATCAAACTCAGGTACCACTTCATCAGAGAATGCGTGGAGAAGAAGAAGATTGAGCTTGAGTTCGTAGCAATAGAACATCAACTCGCAGATATGTTCACCAAGCCGCTCGGACGTGTTCGGCAGCAACAACTGCGTTCGAGCATAGGCATGGTTGGATGACTCCCTGAAACTTCAGATTAGGGGGGGTGATTATTGTTGTAATCTTCAGGTTCAGTAGCAGTAGGGTTTTAGGTGTCCAAAAAATCAGTTTCGACAGTAGTTTACTTTGCTTCTGTTTCGTCAGAAACAAACCGAGCTGCGCCTCGGAGTAGCTAGCTAGTTTTGCGGCGCCTTGGCCTGATCGTGGGATGGCACGACTGAACGGTCACGGAGCCATGACGGGCGACGAGTGGGGAGTGCTGGGATGGCGGCACTCACAACCTGATCGCGCCCTTTTTTCCCGATTTTCAGTTAGATCTCTTAAGCACTGAATAAATACAAAAGGCCGGAAAAGCTGCAGGTAGTTAGGCAGCACAAAACTCTCTCTCCCTCTCTCACGCACACTCTCTCTTCCACATCTCCGGTGATCACCGGAGCTAGTAGCGGCGGGGTTCGTCTAACACTCCTGTGCCAACCCGGCAGCGTGGCCACAGGGCAGCCGCTCCGTCCCCTGACCGCCATAAGATATCCTGCCGCTATTCCAATAGGCGCTCTTTGCGGCAGCCCCACCGCTTCACTCACCATGTCTGACCCAGGGATGCTGTCCCATCCTTGGCGATGCCGAGGCTCTTGCAAAACTACGACGTTGCTATCATGCATATGGATGGCGGTGAGTCCACAACGTATGTCGCAGTGGAGGCTTGACGCACTCGGGGTTGTCCGCCTCATTCTCCCGTCACCATCCTCCGCTGGCGCCTCAACCCCGACGCCTTCCACATCGCCGCCAAGCAAGAGCACACTGGTGAAATCCTCTTTTCAATCGATTAGTTTGGCTAGGTTCTTGGAACTTTCAAGTCCAGTGTGTTGTTGATTCTAGTTATCCCATCTGCCTTCTCCTCAGCTAGGTAGAACAGGTTTAATCCAAGAAGAGTTTGCAGTTCAATTGATTGGACTATATGTATGCCAGGATACATGGATTCACAACGGATGTGGTCGTATCAGTGTCCAGTGCTAACTAATAGTGGTGATTTTTGGTACTAACCAAAAGGAAACTGAAACCATGATGTATATGATGTGATTATAAGACCATTAAGATTTCCAGATTTTTTGTATTTTGCACAACAATAAACTACATAGTGCAATGGACCACCACTATTCTGAGCTATTCTTTTTAGCAAATACTAGAACATATGCCCGTGCATTGCAACGGGAGATAAGATAGTATGCATTTAAAGTCAGTAAGAATTACATATGCAAGCAAAAACCATGTATGCACATGAAAAAGAATATTTAGTTTCTTGGTTTCGCCGCGTGTGAAGGATTCAGTCAGCTATTTTTCCATTAATTGATCGAGGGCATTTAAGAGTTTTGTTACGTCATCGTACGCCAGAGAAGCACCCTTGAGTTATTCAATCTACTCACCCTTTCAATCCTTTCAATCGAGAGGATTTTAAGGTCTGAAGTTTCTGAATAATCTAGGAAACATGAACAATTATTTTTAATCTTGAATAGTTTTTCTAAAACATAAATATTTTTCAAATTTGGAGCATTTTTTAAAATAACATTTTATTTTTAGAAATTTTTAACAATTTTTAAAACCAATAAAGTTTTTCAAAAAATGGGCAACTTTTTGTAAGTTCCGAATATTTTTCAAAATAGTAACAAAATTTTGGAATTCTGAACATTTTGCTAAATTTATTTATTTTAAATTCTGAACGTTTTTTAGAATTTCTAATTTATGAAATAAGTCTAGAAGAAAAATAAACTTGAAAGGAAAAAAGAGATAAGGGAAGGAGAATAAAAATAAAAGTAAAATACAGAAAAAAAGGGGGGAAAAATGGGTCAGCCCATTATTGGGTGTCCTATGCGAAACTCTGACTATATGTCGCCCAGCCCGGAAAATAGAATTTTCCCAGCGGTGTGGGCGGAAAAATAAATGGGCTGGCTTCACTGGGCCATAGCGCCTGGGCCATGCACGAAATTTCCTTTCCTAGCAGACAAATGTATAAGAATTTAGTACCACCTTGGCTAATAAAATTATTTTCAGCGGTGAACGGATGAATTTTTTTGACGAAATGCAACTTGCTTTATTAGTAGGTTTTTATGAAAACATCACCTTTTATAAAAACATGAACATTATTAGAATTTTGAACATTTTTTAAAACAGGAACATGTGTTGGAAATTCATAAGACTTTTAGAAAATCTGTGTGTTTTATACACGAACATTATTTTCATTTTTTAAAATTTTACTCGAAAATAAATATTTTTCAAATTGGTAAATTTTTCTAAAATTCCATTTTATTTTTAGGAATATTTAAGAATTTTTTAAAAAATAAAGTTTTTCAAAAAATGGGCAATTTTTTGCAAGTTCCGAATATTTTTCAAAATAGCAACAAAATTTCGGAATTCTGAACATTTTCATAAATGTATTTATTTTTAATTCTGAACTTTTTTAGAATATTTTATTTATGAAATAAAGCTAGAAGAAAAATAAACTTGAAAGGAAAAAAGAGATATGGGAAGGAGAATAAAAATAAAAGTAAAATATAGAAAAAAGGAAAAAAAATGGGTCGGCCCATTTTTGGATTTCCTGTGCGAAGATCTGATTATTTGTCGCCCAGCTCGGAAAATAGAAATTTTCCAGCGGTGTGGGCGGAAAAATAATTGGGCTGGCTTCACTGGGCCATAGCTGGTGGCCCATGTACGAACTTTCCTTTTCTAGCAGACAAACGTATAAGAATTTAGTACCACCTCGGGTAAAAAATTATTTTCAGTGCTGAATGGATGAAAAAAATTGACGAAATGCACCTTGCTTTATTAGTAGGTTTTTATGAAAACATCACCTTTTTATACAAACATGAACATTATTAGAATTTGTGAACATTTTTTTAAAACAGAACATGTGTTGAAAATTCATAAGATTTTTAGAAAATATGTATATTTTATACACGATTTTAAATTTTGAAAATTTTACTAAAACATAAATACTTTTCAAATTTGGAGCATTTTTTAAAATGCCATTTTATTTATAGAAATCTTTAACAATTTTTAAAAACAATAAAGTTGTTGACACCTGATTTTGGCAAGATACAGATTGCAATGAAGATGGTCTCGAGTGAACGGGTTTTCAGCATGAAAAGATTCACGTCGCCGAGTGGAACCACTTTGATGTTTCGGTTGTATTCATTCGACTTTATCTTACGGACCGAAACTATACTCCGAGTGGCATAATTCAATGTTCCGAGTGGTTTTTGGCCAACCACGTCTTCAAGATGACCTCGGATGAAGGAGCACTCTTAAGGAATTGTCTTCGTCTCGTCGAGGCAATCGATTTTGATATATAAATCATCTCAATCCGAGTTCATATGCAAAAGTTAGAGGCAATACACTGCAGACCAAACCTTAACGGAAATATGGCGCGAGATGCCAGACACTTGTCTGATTGGTTGCGCGAGTAATTCGGCCATCAAGACGGCCTTGAATCGAAAAACCTTCAACACGAAAAAGTTTTGTCTCGTCAAGACGATCGTTTTTCATATAAAATTTGTCTCAATCCAAAGTCGTATGCAACCTGGAGAGGCAAATCAAGACCAGGCTGTGTTTTCAGTCGGGAAATCCGAGTGAAAAGTTTACCATCCGAGTGAAAACCTACCGATCGAGTAAAAGGTCGAGTGAAAAACTTATCGATCGAGTAAAAGATTGGCTTCCGAATGAAAATATAGTAATTCGAGTGAAATTATCATCCGAGTGAAGTTATTCCGAGTGAAAAGATTACCGTCGGAATGAAAACTTGACGTTCAAGTAAGATATTACCTTCCGAGCGAAATATAGTCATCCGAGTGAAAGATTGTCTTCCGAGTGAAATTATAGTCATACGAGTGAAAGTTTGTCTTCCGAGTGAAAGACTCTAACATCCGAGTGAAAAGGTCCAGTCGGACGAAAAACTCTAATATCCGAGTGGATGAGCTCGGATTCGAGTAAAACTGAAGATGTGCCTGAAAGGTAATCCATATGACCTCGGATGGAAAAGTGATCAACAAGGAAGTTGTGCGCATCGTCAAAACGATGAAATTTGGTTTTGGAGTCATTATCATATGAGATAGTATACGGCCTGTAAGTTCACTACGAGACTCGGACAATTCAGTCCGTTACATGACCGAGTCCGACTGGATATTAAAGATGGCTTCGTAGAATATTCAAGATGGTCTTATTTTGAAAAGTGTTCAACATAAGAATTGTTCGTCTCGTCGAGGGGCACAAGTTTCATATTTGGGTCGTCTTGATCGGAGGTCATATGCAAGCTCGCCGGCCCGCGCAAAGAGGAAGACAGAAGTTGGGCCAGATTCAGACTGAATCCGAGTTGGAATAGAACTAGGACTCTAGGACGTGAATTGATATAATTTTTTGTAAGGAAAGCCTAGATGAATCCTTTGCTTGTACGGGAAGTCCAGCCGCCTCTTATATATGTTGGGGGTGATGGCCGATTGAACAACACACAATCGAACAAATCAATATACTATTTTTTCATCTATGTTTTATCTCTCCATCGTTTTTCTCTCTCGTTCTTCGCTGTTCTTCGTCTTTGAGAGCTGCGAATCCAGAGGCTCTAGGGGCGAGCAAATCGACCTAGGGCAGCCCATAGCCGCCGCACTCCCTGACGGGGTCCCTCCCGGGGGTGTGGGGTTTTCGGGTCTGCAAAAGCGCCCATCGACTGTCTTGCGTATCACGCTGTCGATCGGGTCTCCTTCGACATGAGCTGCGGTGCATCACCCCCGGCGTCGAGGGTACACATGACGTGTTCGTGTGTCAACACACTTTTTGGCGACTCCGCTGGGGTACGAAGATCAATCATCATCATCCACCATGTCCGATCTTCCCTAGCCATCTGAGGTAGACGCCGATAACATCATTAAGCCCAGTCTTGATGAGATATCGGCCGATCAAAGCCAAGTCTATGAGGAGTACAAGAAGGCGCGCGAGGAGAAGGACCTGCAGGAGTTCCTTGCAAAATTCAAGAAAGATCGCCAAGGCAACATTACTCCGATTGAAGAAATCAAGTTCCCTCCTCTTCAAACTGAACAGGTTAAACCCTCTGTAAGTACTGCCTTTTCTCCTGAGTAGTGGGCTGAGATTGAAAGTCGTATTGCTGATGGTAACAATCTAGTCTATGAAACTTTTATAGAAAATACTAATGCTCAGAAGAATATATCTCAATCGTCTAGTGGTAATAATGGTGTAGCTGCTAGTGTGCAAAACCCTAATCTGGCTTTACCTATTGCATCGGCGCCTTCCATGCCGATGGCTTATTATCCTACCCAAACAAATCAGATTGTGGCTGCACCCATTAATCCTATTATGAGCATGCCAAGTTCGATGGCAACGCCGAACCAAACTCTACCTACAGCTACAACCACTCGACCACTACCAAATTATGGGTCGACATACATGCCACAATTCCTACGTACAACTAGCAACCCTACTCCTCCTATGCCACTGCCACAAGCTTCATCGTCCACTATGGATGATGGTCTAGCTAAACTTAGAGAGGAGATGGCTAAGATGCTTCGAGAGAATTTTGGAGTTGAGTTACCTCGGAATCGGATATACCAAAAGCCGTACCCCGAGTACTTTGATGCCATCCAGTGCCCTCCAGGATATAAAATTCCAGATTTTGTTAAATTTAATGGAGAAGGCACAAAAACCACATGGGAGCATGTTAGTCAATACTTAGCACAACTAGGTGAAGCAGGCTCACTAAATGAATTGAAAGTGCGTTTATTTCCTTTATCATTAACTGGTACCGCATTTTCATGGTTTTCTTCTTTACCCCATGGTTCCATTCGGGTTTGGTCGCAGCTAGAGCAGAAGTTTCATGATCACTTTTATAGCGGCGACAATGAACTCAAGTTGTCACATCTGACATCGGTTAAACAGAAGCATGATGAATCGGTCTCTGATTACGTCAAGAGATTCAGAGAAACAAAAAGCCAATGTTTTAGTTTGGTGATAACCGAGAGAGACTTGGCAGACCTAGTGCTGAGTGGTTTGAGAACTCCCATTAGAGAAAAGCTAGAAGGTTATGAGTCCTTAAATATCAACCAAGTCTTACAAAGGGCTTTGGCTCAGGAAAGCCGAAGCAAAGATCTCCAACAAGTGCATATATACAAAGCCGATCATCCAAATATGAATATGGTGGAATATGATAGTGATCACTCGGACGGCGAGGGTGGTGTTTTTGCTACTGAATTTGTTTGGCCATCTAAGGCCAAACCCTTTACTTGCAATGATCTAAAACCGATTCATAAGAATCGTGATGAAGAGATGAAGTTTACTTTTAACATTGCTAAGTGTGATAGTGTGACGCCCCAAGACCGGAGCTTCAGATGCCTTCCATGGGTTCCGAGTTTCGTCGTGTATCTTGTTTGGTTCGTTGCATTCATCTTTGCATCATGTGCATTGCATCTTGTCTTCATGCAACCCGTTTTAAAACTCAACCAAATAAACCGTATGAATCTTCGATCCATTTAAATCGAGGGAGTTCACAAGGTGAAATTATCTTTATAACATATAAAAGTCTCCTACTATTTTAGGGAGCTATATTGAAATATTCCATTAGTGTGGAACCACCCTCAAACACACTTGCAGTTTAAATTATATGCCTTTCATAATTTCCTTTCCAACCTTCTCCAAACCCTATGCCCAATTCTTTCCCTAACCGTTGCTCTTCTCTCCTTTTCTTCTCTCTTTTTTTCTATATGAGTAGAGAAGTAAGGAGAGAGGGAGCCCAGCTACCAACCCTTTTGGCCAAGGCCTCTCGCAGCCCAGCAGCCACCTCCCACCAATGGCCTTTAGGCCCATCCAGCCGCCGGCCCATCCTAACCCCACAGCCTTTAGGCCAAGGCCCAGCCGGCACCCCCCATCCTAACCCTAGCCCATCTCCCACGCTCCCTCTCGTCCTCCCGTTATCGCCGCCACCCACGCACGCACGTAGCCCCGATCCATCTCCCTCCCCGGTCCCATCTCTTCCTCACTCGTCTCCCTCTTCCTCCCGTAGCACCGCCAGAGGAGTAGGGCAGCAGCGCCTCCTGCCTAATGCCCCAACGCCGCCCCTGCCAGAGTCCCTCGCCTCCACCACCCGATCCGGCCGGCCTCCGCCGCCTTTGCCCATTCCCCGCCGGATCCTGCCAGCAGGGCCCCGTCCCCGCCTCTGTTTCCTCCACCACCATCGCCTCCGGGTGTTGCACCGGCATTCTACCTCGTCGGAGTAGCCCAGCGGACCAGGACACCCCTGCTGCACCTCTCCTTTTTCTTCCCCTGGTTCCCTTCCTCTTTGACTCTCTCTCTCTCTCCCGACTCAAATCCCTCCCTCTCTCATCTCTGTAACAGGAAGCCCCGAGGAGCCGCCCTCGTCCCTAACGCCGGCAAGCTCGCTGATGCCCTTGTGCGGCAACACTGGTGCGCCCACCTCTGCACACCCACCTCGTCGGACCCCTACCCCGGCTCCATCTCCACGCGAAGACCGTCTGCCTCTGCTCATGTCGAAGCTTCACCTGTAGATCTGCATCACTTGTGCCTCCTTCCCGGGCAGAGCAGCTCTTGTCTGAGCCGTCCCCTTTGGTCAACACCGGTTGCTACCGCCGCTGCCTTAAACTTCCCTGGTGCAGCTTGTTTTCAATGAATGGCGGCCTGAGGTTTACCTCCACGCCAAGTACCACGACTTGCAAGGCCGAGAACGCCAAGCACCCCTTCGAGCTATCAAGACCGCAAGCGCCAAGTAACACGATGACCCTCGAAGACTTCGGATTCGACAAGTCCGATGACACTCTTGTACAACTACGTTGCCGAGACCGGAACCGGCAAGACCGACGACACGGGAACGCCAAGTACCCCTACGCACGAAGACGCCTAAGATCGTTTCGGGTTTCATCAAGTACCGTTACCGATGACTCGAACACCTATGAAAACGTGTTCCACTACCGTCGCCGAGATTGCGAGGACCTCTACCGATGACCACGGAGCATGAACGACGACCGTTGTCGAATACCCGTACCTCTACCGCCGTCCCAAGAATGCCTACTTCCTCTAGTTGCACCGAACCCAAACCCAAACCGTCCCGCTTGCATGCTTCGACGGTATAACCGCCGAGAATGACCGCCCATGGACAAATGCATATGTTGTATGAAATGCTCATGTTTGCACCGTGTCCGACGTGTTACTTTCATGTTCCCCGTTGCCATGCCGTCGTCTCGTGGGAACCCGGTTACCGGGATCACCCCACCTTCTATCGCATGTCACGCTCCTGTCACTTTTCCTTTTGCACCGGTATCTCCGTGAGCTATCAGAACCGGAATGTTGCCGTGGCACCATTTCCGCTGTCATTGTCGTCGCACCCCTTTTGTATCCGCCACGATGACAAATGCTTCTTAATGCTCTTGTCAACTTTTAGTAAAAATTGCATAAACTTGTTCATGTCATCTGCATCATGATAACAACAATTAAAATGTTTAAATTGTTGTTGCAATAAATTACTAATGCATATGGGGATTTACCGGATTTGTTATTTGTTATACCCGACCCCTTTTAAATTCTTTAGATGGTGTACTTTTGTTATGCCTCACCTCTTGCCATGCTTAACAACATTTAATATTGTTGAGTACCTAACGAGAGAGAACTAAATAAGTCATGTGGTGTTTTCTTCAATATGCAACTCCGTGGCATATTGAGCTCCACTTAATTTGTAGTGTTGTTTGTTGCACTTTGCCATGCCATGTTTCATTAAACCGGACATGCATCATACTTGATTGTGCATCATGCCATGTTTGTGTGATGGTTGTTTACTATGTTGTGTGCTTCTTTCCGGTGTTGCTTCTTCGGGTTGGTTCCGATAACGTTGCGTTTGTGAGGACCCGTTCGACTACGTCCGTTTTCCTTCTTCATGGACTCGTTCTTCTTCCTTGCGGGATTTCAGGGAAGATGACCATACCCTCGAAATCACTTCTATCTTTGCTTGCTAGTTGCTCTCTCTTTTGCTATGCCTATGCTGCGATACCTACCACTTGCATCTCATGCCTCCCATATTGTTAAACCAAGCCACTAACCCACCTTGTCCTAGCAAACCGTTGTTTGGCTATGTTACCGCTTTGCTCAGCCCCTCTTATAGCGTTGTTAGTTGCAGGTGAAGATTGAAGTTTGTTCCTTGTTGGAACATGGAGATGTTGTTCCTTGTTGGAACATGTTTACTTGTTGGGATATCACAATATCTCTTTTCTAATTAATGCATCTATATACTTGGTAAAGGGTGGAAGGCTCAGCCTTATGCCTGGTGTTTTGTTCCACTCTTGCCGCCCTAGTTTCCGTCATATCAGTGTTATGTTCCCGGATTTTGCGTTCCTTACGCGGTTGGGTTATAATGGGAACCCCTTGACAGTTCGCTTTGAATAAAACTCCTCCAGCAAGGCGCAACATTGGTTTCACCATTCGCCACCTAGCCTCTTTTTCCCTTGGGTTAGGCTAGCCCAAGGGTCATCTTTATTTTACCCCCCCCCGGGCCAGTGCTTGTCGAAGTGTTGGTCCGAACTGAGTAGACTGCGGGGCCACCTCGGGGAAACTTGAGGGCTGGTTTTACTCGTAGGATGTCTCATCCGGTGTTGCCCTAAGAACGAGATATGTGCAGCTCCTTTCAGGATGTCGGCGCATCGAGCGGTCTTGCTGGACTTGTTTTACCAATGTCGAGGATATCTTGTAACCAGGATTCCGAGCCTGATCGGGTCTTCCCACTAGAAGGAATATCCTTCGTTGACCGTGAGAGCTTGTGATGGGCTAAGTTGGGACACCCCTGCAGGGTTTTGAACTTTCGAAAGCCGTGCCCGCGGTTATGGGCAGATGGGAATTTATTAATGTCCGGTTGTACAAAACCTGAAGTTGACCTTAATTAAAATACATCAACCGCGTGTGTAACCGTGATGGTCTCTTTCCGGCGGGGTCCGGGAAGTGAACACGGTGTTGGAGTTATGCTTGACGTAGGTTGTTCTACGATCACTTCTTGATCATACTTTTATCGACCGTGCTTTGCCTTCTCTTCTCGCTCTCATTTGCGTATGTTAGCCACCATATATGCTAGTCGCTTGCTGCAGCTCCAACTCATACCTTTTACCTTACCCATAAGCTTAAATAGTCTTGATCACAAGGGTGTGAGATTGCTGAGTCCCCGTGACTCATAGATACTTCCAAAACCAGCTTGCAGGTGCCGTTGAACCGTGCAGATGACGCAACCAAGCTCAAGGAGGAGCTCAATGAAGATCTTGTCCTTTGTGTTGTTTCGTTCCAGTTGATCAGTAGTGGAGCCGAGTTGGGGTCGATCGGGGATCTGTGTAGTATTTGGGGTAGTATTCTTTCATTTTGGTTCCGTAGCCAGACCTTGATTGTATTTGGATGATGTAATGCTTTATTCATGTATTGTGCGAAGTGGCGATTGTAAGCCAACTATGTATCTCTGTCCCTGATGTATTTCATGGGTTGTGTGAAGATTACCTCACTTGCGACATTGCTTTCAATGCGGTTATGCCTCTAAGTCGTGCTTCGACACGTGGGAGATATAGCCGCATCGAGGGCGTTACAAGTTGGTAATCAGAGCCTTCCCCGACCTTAGGAGCCCCCCTGCTTGATCGAATCGCTGGCGTTGATGAGTCTAGAAAAATGTTTTGAGTCATTTAGGATTATATATATCGGTGAGTAGGAATTCTTTTTACTCCTCAGTCCCTTCGTCGCTCTGGTAAGGCATCCTGACGTAGAGTTTTGACTCTTCTCTTCTCAAATTTCACTAAAAAAAATTTAGGATCACGCGGGTATCTTGGAATCGTTCCGATGGTTTTGTAACGAGAACATTGTTCTTGGTGCCTCCTGACATTTAGGGGTTGTGACAGTGTCCCGGGGAGTTGAGCTCCGAGGTGTTGTCATCACAATTTTATCGTTCCAGTTCTGGAATACCTGAGATTAGTTTCGTCGACATCGAAAATCTCTTTTATGCAGTTGTTGGTGAGATAACCTCGACGCCACCCAGTACTGGGGCAGGAGTTCGGGAGTATCGCCATAACTCGTATAACGGATGCTTTTCGAAGGTTGAGGTAAACGATTTCCGAAGGTTTCTTGGTTATGTGTTGAAGGATGGATACAGCTGGATGTAGGATTTGCTAGTTTTGGGTGAGATATTATGCTTCCCCTGTAACCCCAACACCTGATTGCATAACCGGAAAATTTCGGGAGTTTATAAGTGGGAATTCAAGTAGCTCTTAGGATATCTTTCCGACAGATGTATGATATGAAATTGGGGTTCGACGTCTAGTGGTCCGCCTATTCACGGTCGGTTACAGTGGTCTCGTTGTGTCTTAAAGAGTCCTTGGCTATGCCGACTCGGGGACTCTTCGTATGTCATGTGCACTGCCTTGTACATGATGGTGCTGTACGATCGAGCCCGTGTAGGCCCCACCACGAAAACTTCGAATGAAATCTCTATCATATGTTTGTTACGGCTTATTTTGCAAGCCAACCCTTTGTTTTTCTTTGAGTTGTGGTATTCGAGTTGCTTCAATGTCAAGTGTTGATTCCATACCTTTCCTAAACGGTGTTCTCATACTCCGATGTGAATACAAATCCTTCTTGATAATCGAGACTGTCATGTCAATCCTTTTCAACCGGCGTGTTTCTCTTCAAGTGGATTCGATCATTTCAATATCAGCAAGATCTATTACTAGTTCTTCTCAATGGTGTTGTCTTCATCCGTTCCAAGTTGACTTTGTTTTCCCACCCTCCCACCCTTGTTTTCTTCAAGGATTCAGATTTCTTAATCAAGTATCCATCTTATTGATGCGAGGCCTTTTCATTCCTTTTCCGTCAATATCATTATCCGGTGATTCTCATGAATATTCTAACGGAGCTTCAAGTTCGTCACTCTTCACTCGTTTTCTTCTCCGGTGGAACCAATTCAAGCTTTCGGTGCTGATCATTTCCTTTTCCTCATTTCAAATACCTTCTCATGCCGGTGCACCTTATATTCATTCACTTCTCGCTATTTAATTGTTCCGGAGTGCTTAAGATATATCGAACATTCGTGTTTTCATTCCTAATCCGTTCAAGTTATTTCGAGGTTCTTTTCTTATTCAAGCCTTTTTATCCAACCGGTGCTATCTCTCTTTCGAGTAATCGTTCTATGGTGTATCTTTTGAGTGGGCCCTAACCCACAAGTCGTTTTCCAGGTTCTTACCTGACTCTTCTAATTTTTCCAGAGTTATCCTCAAATTCTTTTTGAAGTTTGACGTAAGAATGAGTTATCATCAGTCAAATGCCTTTCTCCAAGATCGGTTAAATTCTTTTCATCGTTGGATCAACTTTTCCATTATTCATTCCGGAGTGCCTCAACAATTTGGTGGTGTTTCTCGTCGTCATTCTCGGATTCGAAGACCGAAGAAGACTTTTCTCCCAATCTTGCTCCATTCTCTTCAAAGATTCGTGATTCTAGCTTGTTGCCATCCTCTCATAATTCCCTTCAGTTGTGAGATTTCTTTTCACCTATCCGGAGCAATTCAAGAGTCTTTTCAGTTTGATCATCCGGAGTCCATCATCTCAGAATTATTCATTCTCAGCTTTCAGCTCTTTTTCTCTAAATCTTATCGGTGCTTCATTCAAGTGTTCTCTAATCATCTCGGAATCTCTTCATTCACTTGTATCTAAATTCTCTCAAGTATCTTCATTCTTTTTATAATTCTTCCCGGTGTTTCTTTATTTTTACTTTGTTCATTTTCAATTCTACCGGTGGTTCGTTGAAGACCTTCCTCAAGTTTGCTCTATATCTATATTAATCCTTTCTACGAGAATAAGTAGTATGCCAATTCCATTGCTTGTCATCAATTTGAATTGGTGAAGGATAAGCATAATGTAATTCTTATTCTTGTTTCATCCATATGTTAATCTTTTCTTCCGGAGTTTATTCACGATGATTAAAGTCTTGGTTTCAAGTGCTCGTCTTTCTTTCCTGGAGTTCCAAGCTCTAATTATCACGGAGATCCATCTAAATCATTACAAGGTTTCACCTTGTGTTTCCGACTTCTCTTTATTTTTGTTATTCTTTTTGTTTACCGGAGTTCTTCATGAAGGTTCTACATGTTGGTTCATCAAGGATTTATATCCCTTCTCCAAGTGTTCATTGAGATTCTTTTCTAAGGAGCTCAAGCATTCTTCATCTTGCTATCCGGAGTGCAATTCTTTCTTCCGTATCATTGAAGGTGGTATTATGTCATTCTTGTTAATTTGAGTCCATGTTTCATGTTTCACAAGTTATCAAGAATGAGATATTTTAAATCCATCAACCTCTGCGTTGGAATTATCTTGGGTTATATTTCACCTAAAGCTTTCCCTAAGGATTGTTTCTATTAATGGTGATGATATATGATCCAAGTTCTTCATCTATCCTCCCGGTGAAATAAGTTCTCGTCTCCTTGTTGATATCAATCAAAACTTTTCCGTGGGTGGCAAGTTGTCACCTCATATTGTTGAGAGGCCTTCTATAAGCACATGTCAAGGTTATCCTTTTCGTTGTTGGTTTTTCCAACAACTCCGTTCGAACCTTCTCCTAAAGATGCCTTTTCAAGCTCTTTTGTGGCAGAAGTTGGCATTGTCTTCTCCTTTCCCCTATTTCAATTACCTATCTTCTATTCTTTCTTCGTCCGGAGGCATTGCGATGTTGTTCTTTTCACTCCTCATCTCGGTTTGTCAAGATCATGTTCAATTTATTCCATTTATAGTCAAATTGCTGTCCAAATTATATCAGTCTTATTCCTCCTCTATCTTGTTTAACCGGATTGGTGTGCCCGCTGCTCAAGTTCTTTCATTTTTACCAAGCCTTGCATATCTTTCCAACCGGAGTGTTGTTCGAATTGGTTCTTCCTTGCTCCTTGTTCCTAGCGGAGTGCTTTCAACTTCTCTCTTTCTCGTTGCTTTCTTTCTTTCAATTTGTTCAACCTCTCAAGGCTCGTGGTTTCACTCGTTTGTCAAAGAAGCAACTTAGTTTTACCTCCTCTCTTCCTCTCCATCTTCCTTTTCCCTCCGGTGCCATTCTAGATCTCAGGACGAGATCCTCTCATAGTGGTGGAGTGTTGTGACGCCCAAGACCGGAGCTTCAGATGCCTTCCATGGGTTCCGAGTTTCGTCGTGTATTTTGTTTGGTTCGTTGCATTCATCTTTGCATCATGTGCATTGCATCTTGTCTTCATGCAACCCGTTTTAAAACTCAACCAAATAAACCGTATGGATCTTCTGTCCATTTAAATCGAGGGAGTTCACAAGGTGAAATTCTCTTTATAACATATAAAAGTCTCCTACTATTTTAGGGAGCTATATTGAAATATTCCATTAGTGTGGAACCACCCTCAAACACACTTGCAGTTTAAATTATATGCCTTTCATAATTTCCTTTCCAACCTTCTCCAAACCCTATGCCCAATTCTTTCCCTAATCGTTGCTCTTCTCTCTTTTTCTCCTTTCTTTTTTTCTATAAGAGTAGAGAAGTAAGGAGAGAGGGAGCCTAGCTACCAACCCTTTTGGCCAAGGCCTCTCGCAGCCCAGCAGCCACCTCCCACCAGTGGCCTTTAGGCCCATCCAGCCGCCGGCCCATCCTAACCCCGCAGCCTTTAGGCCAAGGCCCAGCCGGCACCCCCCCATCCTAACCCTAGCCCATCTCCCACGCTCCCTCTCGTCCTCCCGTTATCGCCGCCACCCACGCACGCACGTAGCCCCGATCCATCTCCCTCCCCGATCCCATCTCGGCAAAAATGACAGATTTGACCTGTGGACAAAATAAAATCACAAAATGAACTGTTGATGAAAAAATTTCATCCGGCTGACCTTTTTGTGTAGCGCCCGACAGTTAGGCGTCACACTGCACTGTGTAACGCCCGGCTCTCAGGCGCAACACGCCTGACCATCATTGCACCCTGAGCTGACTGAAAAATGCTAAGTCAGTGTGCAATGCCTAAGAGATAGGCGCTACACTATACAGTGTAGCGCCTACCGCGTAGGCGTTGCACTAGCTGCACTTAGCGCAAGAGCTGCCCTCGTCCCTCTGCAACGAAAGAAAACAGTCAGCATACGCTCCTGCCCGTAAAAGAAAGATGGACTGAGGCTGAACAAAACGACAAGACACGTTCTAGCTGTATATACTCCCTCCGTTTTTATTTACTCCGCATATTGGCTTTGGTCAAAGTCAAACTTTATAAACTTTGACAAAGTTTTTAAACACAAATATTAACATGTACAATAACAAATCAATCACGCTAGATTCATTGTTGCATACACTTTCACATCGTATAGATTAGCTATTGTAAATGTTCATACTTTTCTCTATAAAGTTGGTCAAAGTTTATGAAGTTTGACTTCAGTCAAACCTAATATGCAGAGTAAATAAAAACGGAGGAAGTACTTTTTATCACCATGAACGATTTTATCGTCCCGGCCCGCTTCAAAAAACTGGAGCCACTCCACGCACTGTGCACCTCTGAAGCACTCCATTCACCGCTTCCTGTGACAAAAGGGTCCCGACTCCCAAGACTCCCATTGATCTCGCCCTTCCTAGAACCCCAAGCGCTAAGTGCAACTAGTGCAACGCCTACGCGGTAGGCGCTACACTGTATAGTGTAGCGCCTATATCTTAGGCGTTGCACATTGACTTAGCATTTTTAAGTTAGCTCGGGGTGCAACGATGGTCAGGCGTGTAGCGCCTGGGAGCTAGGCGTTGCACAGTGTAGTGTGACGCCTAGATGACGGGCGCTACACAAAAAGGTTAGCCGAATGAAATTTTTTTACCAACAGTTTATTTTGTGATTTTGTTTCATGCACAGGTCAAAACAGTGATTTTTGCCTCCCATCTCTTCCTCACTCGTCTCCCTCTTCCTCCTGTAGCGCCGCCAGAGGAGTAGGGCAGCAGCGCCTCCTGCCTGATGCCCCAACGCCGCCCCTGCCTGAGTCCCTCGCCTCCACCACCCGATCCGGCCAGCCTCCGCCGCCTTTGCCCGTTCCCGGCCGGATCCCGCCAGCAGGGCTCCGTCCCCGCCTCTGTTTCCTCCACCACCATCGCCTCCGGGTGCTGCACCAGCGTTCTACCTCGTCGGAGTAGCCCAGCGGACCAGGACGCCCCTACTGCACCTCTCCTTTTTCTTCCCCTGGTTCCCTTCCTCTTTGACTCTCTCTCTCCCGACTCAAATCCCTCCCTCTCTCGTCTCTGTAACAGGAAGCCCCGAGGAGCCGCCCTCGTCCCTAACGCCGGCAAGCTCGCTGATGCCCTTGTGCGGCAACACTGGTGCGCCCACCTCTGCACACCCACCTCGTCGGACCCCTACCCCGGCTCCATCTCCACGCGAAGACCGTCCGCCTCTGCTCATGTCGAAGCTTCACCTGCAGCTCTACATCACTTGTGCCTCCTTCTTGGGCAGAGCAGCTCTTGTCTGAGCCGTCCCCTTTGGTCAACCCGGTTGCTACCGCCGCTGCCTTAAACTTCCCTGGTGCAGCTCGTTTTCAATGAATGGCGGCCTGAGGTTTACCTCCACGCCAAGTACCACGACTTGCAAGGCCGAGAACGCCAAGCACCCCTTCGAGCTATCAAGACTGCAAGCGCCAAGTAACACGATGACCCTCGAAGACTTCGGATTTGACAAGTCCGATGACACTCTTGTACAACTACGTTGCCGAGACCGGAACCGGCAAGACCGACGACACGGAAACGCCAAGTACCCCTACGCACGAAGACGCCTAAGACCGTTTCGGGTTTCATCAAGTACCGCTACCGATGACTCGAACACCTACGAAAACGTGTTCCACTACCGTCACCGAGATTGCGAGAACCTCTACCGACGACCACGGAGCATGAACGACGACCGTTGTCGAATACCCGTACCTCTACCGCCGTCCCGAGAACACCTACTTCCTCTACTTGCACCGAACCCGAACCCGAACCCGAACCGTCCTGCTTGCACGCTTCGAAGGTATAACCGGCGAGAACGACCGCCCGTGGACGAATGCATATGTTGTATGAAATGCTTGCGTTTGCACCGTGCCCGACGTGTTACTTGCATGTTCCCCGTTGCCATGTCGTCGTCTCGTGGGAACCCGGTTACCGGGATCACCCCACCTTCTATCGCATGTCACGCTCCCGTCACTTTTCCTTTTGCACCGGTATCTCCGTGAGCTATCGGAACCGGAATATTGCCGTGGCACCATTTCCGCTGTCATTGTCGTGGCACCCCTTTCGTTTCCGCCACGATGACAAATGCTTCTTAATGCTCTTGTCACCTTTTAGTAAAAATTGCATAAACTTGTTCATGTCATCCGCATCATGATAACAACAATTAAAATGTTTAAATTATTGTTGCAATAAATTACTAATGCATATGGGGATTTACCGGATTCGTTATTTGTTATACCCGACCCCTTTTAAATTGTTTAGATGGTGTAGTTTTGTTATGCCTCACCTCTTGCCATGCTTAACAACATTTAATATTGTTGAGTACCTAACGAGAGAGAACTAAATAAGTCATGTGGTGTTTTCTTCAATATGCAACTCCGTGGCATATTGAGCTCCACTTAATTTGTAGTGTTGTTTGTTGCACTTTGCCATGCCATGTTTCATTAAACCGGACATGCATCATACTTGATTGTGCATCATGCCAGGTTTATGTGATGGTTGTTTACTATGTTGTGTGCTTCTTTCCGGTGTTGCTTCTTCGGGTTGGTTCCGATAACGTCGCGTTTGTGAGGACCCATTCGACTACGTCCGTTTACCTTCTTCATGGACTCGTTCTTCTTCCTTACGGGATTTCAGGCAAGATGACCATACCCTCGAAATCACTTCTATCTTTGCTTGCTAGTTTCTCGCTCTTTTGCTATGCCTATGCTGCGATACCTACCACTTGCTTCTCATGCCTCCCATATTGTTAAACCGAGCCTCTAACCCACCTTGTCCTAGCAAACCGTTGTTTGGCTATGTTACCGCTTTGCTCAGCCCCTCTTATAGCGTTATTAGTTGTAGGTGAAGATTGAAGTTTGTTCCTTGTTGGAACATGGAGATGTTGTTCCTTGTTGGAACATGTTTACTTGTTGGGATATCACAATATCTCTTATCTAATTAATGCATATATATACTTGGTAAAGGGTGGAAGGCTCGGCCTTATGCCTGGTGTTTTGTTCCACTCTTGCCGCCCTAGTTTCCGTCATATCGGTGTTATGTTCCCGAATTTTGCGTTCCTTACGCGATTGGGTTATAATGGCAACCCCTTGACAGTTCGCTTTGAATAAAACTCCTCCAGCAAGGCCCAAACTTGGTTTACCATTCGCCACCTAGCCTCTTTTTCCCTTGGGTTAGGCCAGCCCAAGGGTCATCTTTATTTTAACCCCCCGGGCCAGTGCTTGTCAAAGTGTTGGTCCGAACTGAGTAGATTGCGGGGCCACCTCGGGGAAACTTGAGGGCTGGTTTTACTCGTAGGATGTCTCATCCGGTGTTGCCCTGAGAATGAGATATGTGCAGCTCCTTTCAGGATGTCGGCGCATCGGGCGGTCTTGCTGGACTTGTTTTACCATTGTCGAGGATGTCTTGTAACCGGGATTCCAAGCTTGATCGGGTCTTCCCGCTAGAAGGAATATCCTTCGTTGACCGTGAGAGCTTGTGATGGGCTAAGTTGGGACACCCCTGTAGGGTTTTGAACTTTCGAAAGCCGTGCCCGCGGTTATGGGCAGATGGGAATTTGTTAATGTCCGGTTGTAGAAAACCTGAAGTTGACCTTAATTAAAATACATCAACCGCGTGTGTAACCGTGATGGTCTCTTTCCGGCGGGGTCCGGGAAGTGAACACGGTGTTGGAGTTATGCTTGACGTAGGTTGTTCTACGATCACTTCTTGATCATACTTTTATCGACCGTGCTTTGCCTTCTCTTCTCGCTCTCATTTGCGTATGTTAGCCACCATATATGCTAGTCGCTTGCTGCAGCTCCAACTCATACCTTTTACCTTACCCATAAGCTTAAATAGTCTTGATCGCGAGGGTGTGAGATTGCTGAGTCCCCATGACTCACATATACTTCCAAAACCAGCTTGCAGGTGCCGTTGAACTGTGCAGATGACGCAACCAAGGTCAAGGAGGAGCTCAATGAAGATCTTGTCCTTTGTGTTGTTTCGTTCCAGTTGATCAGTAGTGGAGCCCAGTTGGGGTCGATTGGGGATCTGTGTAGTATTTGGGGTAGTCTTCTTTCATTTTGGTTCCGTAGCCGAACCTTGATTGTATTTGGATGATGTAATGCTTTATTCATGTATTGTGTGAAGTGGCGATTGTAAGCCAACTATGTATCTCTGTCCCTTGTGTATTACATGGGTTGTGTGAAGATTACCTCACTTGTGACATTGCTTTCAATGCGGTTATGCCTCTAAGTCATGCTTCGACACGTGGGAGATATAGCCGCATCGAGGGCGTTACATATAGAATATTTGATGCTTTGCTGCAGGCTAAGATTATTAGAATATCTCATACTTTACCGCCGTTTGAAGAGCTAAAACGGCGTGCTTATTGCAAGTATCATAATTCTTTTTCTCATGCTACTAACGATTGCAATGTTTTTCGACGACAGATACAATCGGCCATTAATGACGAACATTGAACTTTTCCGAGATGCAAGTTGATAAACAACCTTCTCCAATGAATACCATGGATTTGGAGGGGAAGAAGCTACTCATTCGGCTGGAGGTAGCCGAATCTGCTAATAAAGTTAATATCATTATTGGTGAGCCCAGGAAAGACAAGGAAGGCAGCACGGTCTTGGGGAGACATGTTGTGCTTGATAAGCAGCCCGATGGCAAGGAAGTAATCAAGATCACCATCAAGAATCCTACACTCGGGGGGCAACCGCAAATGCAAGAAAATACTCGAGTTAAATTTGTCAAACCCAAGAGTCTAGAAGTTGGCAAGTGGAAGAGGAATGAAGCTAAAGTGCAACGCAAGCGGATCAAGCCAACTTTTGATATGTTGCCATCCAAGTATGCCAATCAGTCGGTTGGTTCCAGCTCTAACCAACCATCACAGTTGAAGCGACCAAGGTCGGCATCAGATGATATGTTCAGTCGGTATATGAAACCAAGTGGACCAAAGGCGTTATTTCCAGAAGAGCAGAGGCAAACTGTTTGGGATCGACTGGAATATACATATAATGGCCGACTGAACATCAGTAACTATCGGTCGGCTGGTCAAAACATGCGACCGGATGGAAACTATCTGAGTGTAAGAATGCACCCAGGTGGAAGCTATCCAAGTGAAAAAATGTGGCCAAGTAGATTCCATCTGACTGAATTCCATCCGAGTGGATTCCATCCAAGTGACATCCATCCGAGTGGATTCCATCAGAGTAAAAAGGTGCGCCCAAGTGGAAATTTCATGCATCTGGAAAGTCGAAAAGAATGGTGTGTTAAATCACCAAGTGTTGCAGCAGTTGAGTCGGGAAAAGGCAAGGAGAAAATGGATGCCGACTCACTTATCTTGGGCACCAAAACATTCGCCATACAGCAGCCGATTGTGCATAGCAATCCGACTGAGCCGATACTTGCTATCGCGCCAAAGCACTCGGCTAATGATCATGAAGCAAGCACCAGCCAAGTAAAAACGAGAGATCCTAAATACACACAGCCAAAGTGGTGTCCTACAGGACTAACAAAGACACAAAAAAGGAAACTACAGAGGTTAAGGAGTCAAGAGATGGCAGAACAAGAGGCCGAGAAGCAAAGGGATAAGTTGTTCAATGACACTCGGCCTATGATACCTACAAAACAAGTGTGGAGGCCCAAACAAATACAAGATGCAGTGGCTTTTACACCTATCACAGCAACACCTACACTGCCAAAAGAGGACGATGCAATCATTGCATCGTCTACGTCACCTATTGTTTCCTCTTCACTCGGACAAATTTCAGAATCGGTGGATGCACTTGAAGAAGAGGCTGATATGTTGGACTATGAGTCTACGCCGGTTCATGAAGGTATGGATATCAATATGGTGTATTACTTACCTGCTGAGTTTCGTGCTGTAGATGAGAAAGGGGAAGTGGCTCAGCTGGATTTTGGCCCTAAAAATGCAATATTCGAGAAGCCAAAAGAACCAGTAACGCATCTGAAACCGTTATATCTCAGAGGTCATATCAATGGGTTGCCGCTCACTCAGATGCTTGTGGATGGAGGTGCTGTGGTAAATCTTATGCCCTATTCGGTCTTCAAGAAATTGGGTTTGCCTGATGAAGAATTGATCAAGACCAATATGGTGCTCAACGGGTTTGAAGGCAAAGAGAAAACTGAAGCCAAAGGTGTAATGTATGTGGAGCTTATAGTCGGAAGCAAAACTTTGGCTACTGCATTATTTGTCGCTGAGGTGCAAGGTAACTACAACGTTATACTGGTCGTGATTGGGTTCATGCAAACCAGTGTGTGCCATCCACTATGCACCAGTTTTTGATTCAGTGGGTTGATGATGAAGTGGAAGTCATTCATGCGGATAACTCGGCCTGTGTTGCTTTGGCCGATGCATCAGTGGATTGGCAACACCCCAATGCTACTTGCTTGACGGGACGTGACTTATCAGAATTTGATTTTCTCAGCGCGACCAAGAATGGTTTTGTGCCTGTCTCTTTAAAGCCGACTGAATGCAATTGGCTCCAATGTATGATATGTTTAAATGGATCCTAATTCCGAGTGGTTACAAAAATGTCTTGTAAAGTATCGGTCCAGTGAGAACGATATGTATGAGTCTATAGAGGAGTTGGATGACATGGATAAACTTGGACAAGGTTTTACATCAGTCGATCCGTTAGAAGAGGTAGATATTGGAGATGGTTCAGTCACTCGACCGACATTTATAAACAAAAATTTGAAAGCCGATTGTAAGGCTAAGTTAATCAAGCTATTGAAAGAATATGTTTGTTGCTTTGCATGGAATATCATGAGATGCCAGGGTTAAGCCGAGAGCTAGTGGAGCATCGGTTGCCTATAAAGGCCGGTTTTAGACCTTATAAACAGTCGGCCAGAAAATTTAATCCGAAAACATATGATCGGATCAAGGAAGAGATCGGTCGACTGCTTGAAGCTAATTTCATTCGACCTTGCATGTATGCCGAGTGGATTTCTAACATTGTCCTAGTGGAGAAGAAAGGATCCGGCAAGTTGAGGGTGTGCATTGATTTCAGAGATTTGAATAGGGCTACACCCAAAGATGAGTATCCTATGCCAATAGCCGATATGCTTATTAATGATGCTTCTGGACATAAGGTTATTAGCTTTCTAGATGGTAATGCCGGATACAATCAAATTTTTATGGCCGAAGAGGACATGTACAAAACGGCTTTCTGATGTCCTGGTTTCCTTGGTTTATTCGAGTGGACAGTGATGACATTCGGATTAAAAATGCTGGAGCCACGTATCAAAGGGCTATGAATTTAATTTTTCATGATTTACTCGGTGTCATACTTAAAGTTTATATTGATGATATTGTTGTCAAATCGGATGCTTTTGAATCTCACTTGGCCGATTTGCGTTTAGCTTTCGAAAGAATGAAAAAGTATGGACTGAAGATGAATCCTTTAAAGTGTGCATTCGGCGTATCAGCTAGCAAGTTTGTGGGTTTCATTATTCATGAAGATGGCATAGAGATTGATCCCAAAAATATAGAGGCCATGCATAAAGTGGAGGCTCCAACATGCAAGAGAGATATGCAAAAGTTCCTTGGCAAGGTCAATTATTTGAGAAGGTTCATAGCTAATCTATCAGGGAAAGTTGATGCATTTACTCCTATCCTTCGGTTAAAGAATGATGATGATTTCACTTGGGGGGCAAAACAGCAAGAAGCATTTGATATGATCAAGAATTATTTGTGCACTCCTCCGGTGATGAAAGCACCCAAGCATAGGGAACCCTTCAGACTCTACATTGCAGCAGAGGAAGGAGTTATTGGTGCTGTTCTAACTCAAGTGACCGAAGGAAAAGAGCATGCCATCACTTATTTGAGCCGCCGCTTATTGGACGCAGAGACAAGGTATACATTTATTGAGAAATTATGTCTATGCTTATATTATGCTTGCACAAAACTGAGACATTATTTAGTGCCGAGTGTTTGTGTAGTAGCTTGTCAAACCGATGTCATTAAATACATGTTGCATAGGCCAATTCTTAGTGGTAGAATTGGCAAGTGGGCTTATGCTTTGATTGAATATGATTTGGCTTATGAATCTCTAAAATCCATGAAAGGCCAAATTGTTGCTAATTTCATTGTTGAACATCGGATTAATGACAAGAATGATGTTGATATGAACCTTGTTTCATTAGTACCATGGAGATTATATTTTGATGGTTCAGTTTGTAGCAATGGCCAAGGTGTTGGTATTGTTTATATATCTCCTCATGGTGCTGTTTTTGAAGCCTCATGCCGCTTAGAATATTTTTGCACAAACAATCAAGCCGAATATGAAGCATTGTTATTCGGCCTAGAGATGTTACTTGCTATAGGTGTTACACATATTGAGGCTTATGGTGATTTGTTACTAGTGGTGCAGCAAATATCCAAAGTCTTTCAGTCTTTGGACGAATCACTTAATGTTTATCTTGATAAATGTTTAGATATAATATCTACTTTGGATTGTTTTAGCATTGCACATATATCTAGACATGACAACTGGAAAGCAAATGAGTTGGCACAACAAGCATCTGGATACCATGTTGATCATGGCATGTTTCATATTTCTCAAAGTCCGATGTCTTGTCTTATCAGTATAGAAGAGGCCGAACCAGAACCCACTGATTCGGTCATTAATAAAAAATCTAGTGCAGGTGACAATCCCGACTGGAGGAAGCCCATTGTTGATTTCTTGTGCAATCCGAGTGAAAGGGTGGACAAGGCTGTTCGGCGTATGGCTTTCAAGTATACAATGAGAAATGATGGTCTTTATCACCGAACAGTCGATGATGTTCTTCTAAAGTGTTTGGATGAGGACCAGGCAAGAGTTGCTATGGGAGAAGTACATGAAGGCATTTGTGGCACTCACCAGTCGGCTCCCAAGATGAAATGGTTATTGCAACGTGCTGGGTTTTATTGGCCGACTATGGTTAATGACTGCTTCAGATATTATAAAGGGTGTGAAGCTTGTCAAAAATTTGGTGATATTCAATTGGCTCCTGCTGCTATGTTGCATCCTGTTATCAAGCCATGGCCCTTCAGAGGATGGGGTTTAGATTTTATTGGGCAAATTCATCCATCTTCCTCAAAGGGGCATCGGTTCGTATTGGTGGCAACTGATTATTTCACTAAATGGTCTGAAGCAGTACCTCTCAAGAACATGACACATACAGAGGTAATTCAATTCATAACTGAGCACATTATTCATAGATTCGGTATTCCTCAAATGTTAACAACAGATCAAGGTTCATCTTTCATGTCACACCAAGTCAGAGAGTTTGCCGAATCTTATAACATAAAGTTTCTCAATTCCTCTCCATATTATGCCCAAGCTAATGGACAAGCTGAGTCTAGCAATAAAATTTTAATCAAAATCATCAAGAAGAAGATTGAAGATAATCCAAGGAGATGGCATGAGTTGTTATCTGAAGCTTTGTGGGCACATAGAATTTCAAGGCATGGTGCTATGAAGGTGACCTCATATGAGCTAGTATATGGTCAAGAGGCCGTTTTACCGGTGGAAGTAAATTTGAATGCTTTGAGAATAGCCAAACAAAATGATTTATCGGCAGTAGACTTTTATAACTTGATGATGGACAATATTGATGAGGTTGCCGATAAACGTTTGGTTGTTTTGAAGTCCATAGAGAGAGACAAGTTGAGGGTTGCAAGAGCTTACAATAAGAAAGTTAAGTTGAAGAATTTTCAAGTTGGTGATCTTGTCTGGAAAGTGATTCTGCCGATTGGTTCAAGAGATAGAAAATTTGGGAAGTGGTCTCCAAGTTGGGAAGGTCCTTTTAGAATTACAAGAGTTGTTCCCGAAAATTCATATTTGGTGGAATCAATACAAGGGGCATTGTTACCTCGAGCTCTCAATGGAAAATATTTGAAGAAGTACCACCCGAGTGTGTGGCAGGAAGCCTAAGTAGGCAATGGCCGATATACGATTATCGCCCTTAGCACAAACATGGCCGATACATAATTATCGCCCTGAGAAAAATAAATGGCCGATGGAGTGTTGATATCGTCCTTAGAACAAACACTATGCATATTATTTTTCGGCGTGCAAGCTTTGCCGAAAAACAGGGGGGCATGTGTTGACACCTGATTTTGGCAAGATACAGATTACAATGAAGATGGTCTCGAGTGAACGGGTTTTCAGCATGAAAAGATTCACGTCACCGAGTGGAACCACTTTGATGTTTCGGTTGTATTCATTCGACTTTATCTTACGGACCAAAACTATACTCCGAGTGGCATAATTCAATGTTGTGAGTGGTTTTTGGCCAATCACATCTTCAAGATGACCTCGGATGAAGGAGCACTCTGAAGGAATTGTCTTCGTCTCGTCGAGGCAATCGATTTTGATATATAAATCATCTCAATCCTTGTTCATATGCAAAAGTTAGAGGCAATACACTGCAGACCAAACCTCAACCGAAATATGGCGCGAGGTGCCAGACACTTGTCTGATAGGTTGCGTGAGTAATTCGGTCATCAAGACGGCCTTGAATCGATAAACCTTCAACACGAAAAAGTTTTGTCTCGTCAAGCCGATCGTTTTTCATATACAATTTGTCTCAATCCGAGGTCGTATGCAACCTGGAGAGGCAAATCAAGATCATACTGTGTTCTCAGTCGGGAAATCCGAGTGAAAAGTGGTGGCAATATGCCCTAGAGGAAATAATAAATTGGTTATTATTATATTTTCTTGTTCATGATAATCGTTTATTATCCATGCTAGAATTGTATTGATAGGAAACTCAGATACATGTGTGGATACATAGACAACACCATGTCCCTAGTAAGCCTCTAGTTGACTAGCTCGTTGATCAATAGATGGTTACGGTTTCCTGACCATGGACATTGGATGTCGTTGATAACGGGATCACATCATTGGGAGAATGATGTGATGGACAAGACCCAATCCTAAGCCTAGCACAAAGATCGTGTAGTTCGTATGCTAAAGCTTTTTCTAATGTCAAGTATCATTTCCTTAGACCATGAGATTGTGCAACTCCCGGATACCGTAGGAATACTTTGGGTGTGCCAAACGTCACAACGTAACTGGGTGGCTATAAAGGTACACTACAGGTATCTCCGAAAGTGTCTGTTGGGTTGGCACGAATCGAGACTGGGATTTGTCACTCCGTGTGACGGAGAGGTACCTCTGGGCCCACTCGGTAGGACATCATCATAATGTGCACAATGTGATCAAGGAGTTGATCACGGGATGATGTGTTATGGAACGAGTAAAAGAGACTTGCCAGTAACGAGATTGAACAAGGTATCGGGATACCGACGATCGAATCTCGGGCAAGTACAATACCGCTAGACAAAGGGAATTGAATACGGGATTGATCGAATCCTCGACATCGTGGTTCATCCGATGAGATCATCGTGGAACATGTGGGAACCAACATGGGTATACAGATCCCGCTGTTGGTTATTGACCGGAGAACGTCTCGGTCATGTCTGCATGGTTCCCGAACCCATAGGGTCTACACACTTAAGGTTCGATGACGCTAGGGTTATAAAGGAAGTTTGTATGTGGTTACCGAATGTTGTTCGGAGTCCCGGATGAGATCTCGGACGTCACGAGGAGTTCCGGAATGGTCCGGAGGTAAAGATTTATATATGGGAAGTCCTGTTTTGGTCACCGGAAAAGTTTCGGGTTTTATCGATAACGTACCGGGACCACCGGGAGGGTCCCGGGGGTCCACCAAGTGGGGCCACCAGCCCCGGAGGCTTGCATGGGCCAAGAGTGGTAAGGGACCAGCCCCTGAGTGGGCTGGTGCACCTCCCACAAGGCCCAAGGCGCAGCTAGGAGGAGAAGGGGGAAACCCTAGGCTCAGATGGGCCTAAGGCCCACCCTAGGGGGCGCCCCCCTCTCCCCCTCTTGGCCGCCCCCCCTTTTCCCACCTAGGGCTGCCGCCCCCTAGGGGTGGGAACCCTAGAGGGGCGCACCCTCCTCCCCTTCCCCTATATATACTTGAGGCTTAGGGGCTGCCCAACACGCGATTTGATCTCTCCCTGTTGGTGCAGCCCTACCTCTCTTTTCCTCATATCTCGTAGTGCTTGGCGAAGCCCTGCTGGATCACCACGCTCCTCCACCACCATCACGCCGTTGTGCTGCTGCTGGATGGAGTCTTCCTCAACCTCTCCCTCTCTCCTTGCTGGATCAAGGCATGGGAGACGTCACCGGGCTGTATGTGTGTTGAACGCGGAGGTGCCATCCGTTCGGCACTAGGATCTCCGGTGATTTGGATCACGACGAGTATGACTCCTTCAACCCCGTTCTCTTGAACGCTTCCGCATAGCGATCTACAAGGGTATGTAGATGCACTCTCCTTCCCCTCGTTGCTGGTTTCTCCATGGATAGATCTTGGTGACACGTAGGAAAATTTTGAATTTCTGCTACGTTCACCAACAGTGGCATCATGAGCTAGGTCTATTGCGTAGATTCTATGCACGAGTAGAACACAAAGTAGTTGTGGGCGTTGATTTTGTTCAATATGCTTACCGTTACTAGTCCCATCTTGTTTCGACAGTATTGTGGGATGAAGCGGCCCGGACCGACCTTACACGTACTCTTACGTGAGACTGGTTCCACCGACTGACATGCACTAGTTGCATAAGGTGGCTAGCGGGTGTTTGTCTCTCCCACTTTAGTCGGATCGGATTCGATGAAAAGGGTCCTTATGAAGGGTAAATAGCAATTGGCATATCACGTTGTGGTTTTGCGTAGGTAAGAAACGTTCTTGCTAGAAACCCATAGCAGCCACGTAAAACATGCAAACAACAATTAGAGAACGTCTAACTTGTTTTTGCAGGGTATGCTTTGTGATGTGATATGGCCATGAAGAATGTGATGAATGATATGTGATGTATGAGATTGATCATGTTCTTGTAATAGGAATCACGACTTGCATGTCGATGAGTATGACAACCGGCAGGAGCCATAGGAGTTGTCTTAATTTATTTATGACCTGCGTGTCAATATAAATGTCATGTAATTACTTTACTTTATTGCTAACCGTTAGCTGTAGTAGTAGAAGTAATAGTTGGCGAGACAACTTCATGAAGACACGATGATGGAGATCATGATGATGGAGATCATGGTGTCATGCCGGTGACGATGATGATCATGGAGCCCCGAAGATGGAGATCAAAAGGAGCAAAGTGATGATGGCCATATCATGTCACTATTTGATTGCATGTGATGTTTATCATGTTTATACATCTTATTTGCTTAGAACGACGGTAGTAAATAAGATGATCCCTCATAATAATTTCAAGAAAGCGTTCCCCCCAACTGTGCACCGTTGCGACAGTTCGTTGTTTCAAAGCACCACGTGATGATCGGGTGTGATAGATTCTTACGTTCGAATTCAACGGGTGTTGACGAGCCTAGCATGTACAGACATGGCCTCGGAACACATGAAAAACACTTAGGTTGACTTGACGAGCCTAGCATGTACAGACATGGCCTCGGAACACAAGAGACCGAAAGGTCGAGCATGAGTCGTATGGTAGATACGATCAACATGAAGATGTTCACCGATGTTGACTAGTCCGTCTCACGTGATGACCGGACACGGCCTAGTTGAATCAGATCATGTAATCACTTAGATGACTAGAGGGATGTCTATCTGAGTGGGAGTTCATAAGATGAACTTTATTATCCTGAACATAGTCGAAAGGTCTTCGCAAATTATGTCATAGCACACGCTTCAGTTCTACTGTTTAGATATGTTCCTAGAGAAAATTTAGTTGAAAGTTGATAGTAGAAATTATGCGGACTAGGTCCGTAAACTGAGGATTGTCCTCATTGCTTCATAGAAGGCTTATGTCCTTAATGCACCGCTCAGTGTGCTGAACCTCGAACGTCGTCTGTGGATGTTGCGAACATCTGACATACACATTTTGATAACTACGTGATAGTTCAGTTAAACAGTTTAGAGTTGAGGCACCGAAGATGTTTTGTAACGTCGCGAAACATATGAGATGTTTCGAGGGCTAAAATTGGTTTTTTAGGCTCGTTCCCACGTCAAGAGGTATAAGACCTCCGACGATTTTCTTAGCCTGCAAACTAAGGCAGAAAAGCTCAATTGTTGAGCTTGTGCTCAGATTGTCTGAGTACAACAATCATTTGAATCGAGTGGGAGTTGATCTTCCAGATGAGATAGTGATGTTTCTCCGAAGTCATTACCACCAAGCTGCTAGAGCTTCGTGATGAACTATGATATATCAGGGACATATATGATGATCCTTGAGATATTCGCGATGTTTGACTCCGCGAAAGTAGAAATCAAAAGGGAGCATCAATCGTTGATGGTTAGTAAAACCACTAGTTTCAAGAAGGGTAAGGGCAAGAAAGGGATACTTCATGGAATAACAAATCAGTTGTTGTTCTAGTGAAGAAACCCAAAGTTGAACCCAAACCTGAGACTAAGTGCTTCTGTAATAAAGGGAATAGCCACTGGAGCAGAATTACCCTAGATACTTGGTAGATAAGAAGACTGGCAAGGTCGATAGAAGTATATTGGATATACATTATGTTAATGTGTACTTTACTAGTACTCCTAGTAGCACCAGGGTATTAGATACCGGTTCGGTTGCTAAGTGTTGGTAACTCGAAATAAAAGCTATGGAATAAACGGAGACTAGCTAAAGGTGAGATGACGATATGTGTTGGAAGTATTTCCAAGGTTGGTCAAATATCGTACGCTCTCTCTACCATCGAGATTGGTGTTTGCGTTGAGCATAGACATGATTGGATTATGTCTATCGCAATACAGTTATTCATTTAAGGAGAATAATAGTTACTCTGTTTATTTGAATAATACCTTCAATGGTCTTACACCTAAAATGAATGGTTTATTGAATCTCGATCGTAGTGATACACATGTTCATGCCAAAAGATAGTAATGATAGTACCACCTACTTGTGGCACTGCCACGTAAGTCATATCGGTATAAAACGCATGAAGAAGCTCCATGTTGATGGATCTTTGGGCTCACTCGTTTTTGAAAAGTTTGAGACATGCGAACCATGTCTATTGGTGTATATGCATGAAGAAACTCCATGCAAATGGACCGTTTGGACTCACTTGATTCTGAATCACTTGAGACATGCAAATCATACCACATGGGCAAGATGACTGAAAGCCTCGTTTTCAGTGAAATGGAACTAGAAAGCAACTTGTTGGAAGTAATACATTTTGATGTGTGCAGTCCAATGAGTGCTGAGGCATGTAGTGGATATCGTTATGTTTTTACTTCATAGATGATTTGTGTAGATGTTCAGTATATTTACTTGATGAATCACGAGTCTGAATTATTGAAAGGTTCAAGTAATTTCAGGGTGAAGTTGAAAGATCGTCGTGACAGGAGGATAAAATATCTATGATATGATCATAGAGATGAATATCTGAATTACGAGTTTGGCACAGAATTAAGACATTGTGGAAATTGTTTCACAACTAATACAGCCTGGAACACCATAGTGTGATGGTGTGTCCGAACATCATAACTGCACCCTATTGGATATGATGCATACCATGATGTCTCTTATCGAATTACCACGATAGTTTATGGGTTAGGCATTAGAGACAACCGCATTCACTTTAAATAGGGCACCACGTAATTCTGATGAGATGACACCGTATGAACTATGGTTTAGAGAAACCTAAGCTGTCATTTCTTAAAAGTTTGGGGCTGCGACGCTTATGTGAAAAAAAGGTTTCATGCTGATAAGCTCGAACCCAAAGCGGATAAATGCATCTTATAGGACACCCAAAACAGTTGGGTATACCTCCTGTCTCATATCCGAAAGCAATAAGGGATTGTTTCTAGAATCGGGTCCTTTCTTGAGGAAAAGTTTCTCTCGAAAGAATTGAGTGGGAGGATGGGGGAGACTTGATGAGGTTATTGAACCGTCACTTCAACTAGTGTATAGCAGGGCACAAAGAGTTGTTCCTGTGGCACCTACACCAATTGAAGTGGAAGCTTATGATATTGATCATGAGACTTCGGATCAAGTCACTCCCAAACCTCGTGGGATGACAAGGATGCGTACTACTTCAGAGTGGTACGTAATCCTGTCTTGGAAGTCATGTTGCTAGACAACAATGAACCTACGAGCCATGAAGAAGCGATGGTGGGCCTGGATTCCGATAGATGGCTCGAGGCCATAAAATCCGAGAGAGGATCCATGTATGAAAACAAAGTGTAGACTTTGGCAAAACGACTCGATGGTCGTAAGGCTGTTGAGTACAGATGGATTTTAAAAGGAAGACGGACAATGATGGTAAATGTCACCATTAAGAAAGCTCGACTTGTCGTTAAGAAGTTTCCCGACAAGTTCAAGGAGTTGACTACGGTGAGACTTTCTCACTCGTAGCGATGCTAAGAGTCTGTTGGAATTATATTAGCGATTACTGCATTATTTATGAAATCTTGCAGATAGGATATCAAAACATTGTTTCCTCGACGATTTTCTTGAGGAAAGGTTGTATGTGATAAAACCGAAAGGTTTTGTCAATCCTGAAAGATGCTAATAAGTATGCAAAGCCCCAGCAATCCTTCTGAGGACTGGAGTAAGCATCTCGGAGTTGGAATGTATGCTTTGATGATGATCAAAGATTTTGGGTTTATACAAAGTTTATGAGAAACTTGTATTTCCAAAGAAGTGAGTGGGAGCACTATAGAATTTCTGATGAATATATGTTGTTGACATATTGTTGATCAGAAATGATGTAGAATTTCTGGAAAGCATATAGGGTTATTTGGAAAGTGTTTTTCAATGGAAAGCCTGGATTAAGCTACTTGAACAATTGAGCATCAAGATCTATAAGGATAGATCAAAACGCTTAATGGTACTTTCAAATGAACACATACCTTGACATGATCTTGAAGGTGTTCAAGATGGATCAGTCAAAGAAGGAGTTCTTGCCTGAGTTGTAAGGTGTGAACATTGAGTAGGACTCGAAACCTGACCGCGGCAGAATAGAGAGAAAGGACGAAGGTCGTCCCCTATGCTTTAGACGTAGGCTCTACAGTATGCTATGCTGTGTACCGCACCTAAAGTGTGCCTTGCCATGAGTCAATCAAGGGGTACAAGAGTGATCCAAGAATGGATCACAGGACAGCGGTCAAAGTTATCCTTGGTAACTAGTCGACTAAGGAATTTTCTCGATTATGGAGGTGGTAAAAGAGTTCGTCGTAAAGGGTTACGTCGATGCAAGCTTAACACCTATCCGGATAGCTCTGAGTAGAGATACCGGATATGTATAATGGAGCAACAATTTAGAATAGCTCCAAGTAGAACAGTTATTTGAAGTGGCTCCAAATGTAGCGTAGTAGTTGCATCTACAAGATGACATAGAAATTTGCGAAGTACATACGGATTTGAATGTTGCAGACCCGTTGACTATAACCTCTCTCACAAGCATAACATGATCAAACCCAGAACTCTTTGGGTGTTTGTCACATGGGGATGTGACCTTGAGTGTTAATCACATATCAATGTGAACTGGATTATTAACTCTAGTGCAAGTGGGAGACTGTTGGAAATATGCCCTAGAGGCAATAATAAATTGGTTATTATTATATTTCCTTGTTCATGATAATCGTTTATTATCCATGCTAGAATTGTATTGATAGGAAACTCAGATACATGTGTGGATACATAGACAACACCATGTCCCTAGTAAGCCTCTAGTTGACTAGCTCGTTGATCAATAGATGGTTACGGTTTCCTGACCATGGACATTGGATGTCGTTGATAACGGGATCACATCATTGGGAGAATGATGTGATGGACAAGACCCAATCCTAAGCCTAGCACAAAGATCGTGTAGTTCGTATGCTAAAGCTTTTTCTAATGTCAAGTATCATTTCCTTAGACCATGAGATTGTGCAACTCCCGGATACCGTAGGAATACTTTGGGTGTGCCAAACGTCACAACGTAACTGGGTGGCTATAAAGGTACACTACAGGTATCTCCGAAAGTGTCTGTTGGGTTGGCACGAATCGAGACTGGGATTTGTCACTCCGTGTGACGGAGAGGTATCTCTGGGCCCACTCGGTAGGACATCATCATAATGTGCACAATGTGATCAAGGAGTTGATCACGGGATGATGTGTTACGGAACGAGTAAAAGAGACTTGCCAGTAACGAGATTGAACAAGGTATCGGGATACCGACGATCGAATCTCGGGCAAGTACAATACCGCTAGACAAAGGGAATTGAATACGGGATTGATCGAATCCTCGACATCGTGGTTCATCCGATGAGATCATCGTGGAACATGTGGGAACCAACATGGGTATCCAGATCCCGTTGTTGGTTATTGACCGGAGAACGTCTCGGTCATGTCTGCATGGTTCCCGAACCCATAGGGTCTACACACTTAAGGTTCGATGACGCTAGGGTTATAAAGGAAGTTTGTATGTGGTTACTGAATGTTGTTCGGAGTCCCGGATGAGATCTCGGACGTCACGAGGAGTTCCGGAATGGTCCGGAGGTAAAGATTTATATATGGGAAGTCCTGTTTTGGTCACCGGAAAAGTTTCGGGTTTTATCGATAACGTACCGGGACCACCGGGAGGGTCCCGGGGGTCCACCAAGTGGGGCCACCAGCCCCGGAGGCTTGCATGGGCCAAGAGTGGTAAGGGACCATCCCCTGAGTGGGCTGGTGCACCTCCCACAAGGCCCAAGGCGCAGCTAGGAGGAGAAGGGGGAAACCCTAGGCTCGGATGGGCCTAAGGCCCACCCTAGGGGGCGCCCCCCTCTCCCCCTCTTGGCCGCCCCCCCTTTTCCCACCTAGGGCTGCCGCCCCCTAGGGGTGGGAACCCTAGAGGGGGCGCACCCTCCTCCCCTTCCCCTATATATACTTGAGGCCTGGGGGCTGCCCAACACGCGATTTGATCTCTCCCTGTTGGTGCAGCCCTACCTCTCTTTTCCTCATATCTCGTAGTGCTTGGCGAAGCCCTGCTGGATCACCACGCTCCTCCACCACCACCACGCCGTTGTGCTGCTGCTGGATGGAGTCTTCCTCAACCTCTCCCTCTCTCCTTGCTGGATCAAGGCATGGGAGACGTCACCGGGCTGTACGTGTGTTGAACGCGGAGGTGCCGTCCGTTCGGCACTAGGATCTCCGGTGATTTGGATCACGACGAGTACGACTCCTTCAACCCCGTTCTCTTGAACGCTTCCGCATAGCGATCTACAAGGGTATGTAGATGCACTCTCCTTCCCCTCGTTGCTGGTTTCTCCATGGATAGATCTTGGTGACACGTAGGAAAATTTTGAATTTCTGCTACGTTCACCAACAAAAAGTTTACCATCCGAGTGAAAACCTACCGATCGAGTAAAGGTCGAGTGAAAAACTTATCGATCGAGTAAATGATTGGCTTCCGAGTGAAAATATAGTAATCCGAGTGAAATTATCATCCGAGTGAAGTTATTCCGAGTGAAAAGATTACCGTCGGAATGAAAACTTGACGTTCAAGTAAGATATTACCTTCCGAGCGAAATATAGTCATCCAAGTGAAAGATTGTCTTCCGAGTGAAATTATAGTCATACGAGTAAAAGATTGTCTTCCGAGTGAAAGACTCTAACATCCGAGTGAAAAGGTCCAGTAGGACGAAAAACTCTAATATCCGAGTGGATGAGCTCGGATCCGAGTGAAACTGAAGATGTGCCCGAAAGGTAATCCAGATGACCTCGAATGGAAAAGTGATCAACACGGAAGTTGTGCGCATCGTTAAAACGATGAACTTTGGTTTTGGAGTCATTATCATATGAGATAGTATACGGCCTGTAAGTTCACTAGGAGACTCGGACAATCCAGTCCGTTACATGACCAAGTCCGACTGGATATTAAAAATGGCCTCGTAGAATATTCAAGATGGTCTTATTTGGAAAATTGTTCAACATAAGAATTGTTCGTCTCGTCGAGGGGCATAAGTTTCATATTTGGGCCATCTTGATCGGAGGTCATATGCAAGCTCGGCGGCCCGCGCAAAGAGGAAGATAGAAGTTGGGCCAGATTCAGACTGAATCCGAGTTTGAATAGAACTAGGACTCTAGGACGTGAATTGATGTAATTTTTTGTAAGGAAAGTCTAGATGAATCCTTTGCTTGTACGGGAAGTCCAGCCGCCTCTTATATATGTTGGGGGTGATGGCCGATTGAACAACACACAATCGAACAAATCAATATACTATTTTTTCATCTATGTTTTATCTCTCCACCGTTTTTCTCTCTCGTTCTTCGTTGTTCTTCGTGTTTGAGAGCTGCGAATCCCGAGGCTCTAGGGGCGAGCGAATCGACCTAGGGCATCCCATAGCCGCCGCACTCCCTGACGGGGTCCCTCCCGGGTGTGTGGGGTTCTCGGGTCTGCAGAAGCGCCCGTCGACTGTCTTGCGTATCGCGCTGTCGGTCGGGTCTCCTTCGACGTGAGCTGCGGTGCATCACCCCTGGCGTCGAGGGTACACGTGACGTGTTCGTGTGTCAAAAAAAGTTTTTTCAAAAAATGGGCAACTTTTTGCAAGTTCCGAATTTTTTTCTTAATAGCAACAAACTTTTGGAATTCTGAACATTTTCCTAAATTTATTTATTTTTAATTCTGAACGTTTTTTAGAATTTCTAATTTACCAAATAAATCTAGAAGAAAAATAAACTTGAAAGGAAAAAAGAGATATGAGAAGGAGAATAAAAATAAAATTAAAATACAGAAAAAGGAAAAATGGGTCAGCCCATTATTGGATGTCCTGTGCGAAACTCTGACTATTTGTCACCCAGTTCAGAAAATAGAATTTTCCCAGCGGTGTGGGCGGAAAAATAAGTGGGCTGGCTTCACTAGGCCATAGCGCGCGGCCCATGTACGGAATTTCCTTTTCTAGCAGACAAACGTATAAGAATTTAGTACCACCTCGTGTAAAAAAATATTTTCAGCAGTGAACGGATGACAAAATTTTGACGAAACGCACCTTGCTTTATTAGTAGGTATAGATTCCAATATTGAGATATTTACATCTTGACATTATTCATTTTATATGGCTATTTGACTATGTTCAGAAGAGGCCATGCAGAGGCCATGCAGGAAGCCAGGAGTTATTCCAGCTCTTAACTTTTAAACATATTTCTCTTTATAATTTTAAATCATCATGCCAGTGTTACATGTTATAAAAATGCAAAATTCATTGCATATAAATGAAATTGATCATACAACAGATTCCAATTTTTATCACATTTTCTACAACGAAATGATGCAGCAATGCGCAGGGTATCATCTAGTTAAACAGAGTGTAGTCAAGGTGAATCTACACTAGACAGGCAATCAGGATGAGAAAATGGCATGCAAACCGAACACAACAAGTATACTAGGTAGCATGGAACATAAATTACAACAAGCTTGAAGACAAAGATAGAAACTGGGGGATGGTCTTCAAGCAATGTCTTCACACAAGGACGAGCAAGCAAAGGCTTCACAATATAGAATAGTAAGTAAAGAAGTGAAGAAATTAAATATAGCCAGGTGCTTGGTGAAGACAAGTGATCCGTTTGACCAGTTTCAGTTGCTGTGACAACTATACATCTGGTTAGGGAGGATGAGATTAACCAGTTCCAGTTCCAATTGCTACCTTGTTCATATTTTGTTATTTGGGATTTGGTAATATTCAGATATGCTATGACATGGCAAGTCAACCAAAAGAGTGACGTCGACAGCTTTGGCGTGATCCTATTAGAACTAGTCATCGGAAGAAAACCAGTTGGTCACACCATGCCGAAAGGCCAGCAAAGTCTTTTTACATAGGTATCATACTTAATAACCTTCGGATAAACTTTTCGAGGTATTGTCATGCATGGCCTTACATAGATGTGTTTCTTAATCATGTGAGGCAGGCCACCCCAAGGTTAAGCGAAGCCAAAGTAAAGCAATGTGTTGATCCAAAGCTCAACAGTGACTAACCTCCAAAAGCCGTCGCTAAGGAATGACACTGTGGTAAGTCCGGCAAATTGTAAAATTTAACAGTACGTTTCTGTACTAAAGTTTTGTTTCTTCATGTTTTCAGCTAGTAGCAATGGCAGCGTTGTTCATTTTGTACAAATCCGATTTCAGGCCAAACATGACAATTGTCGTGAAGGCGATTCAGCCCCTTCTCAACCAAAACCGGCTGGACCCGCCACCGAGCCAAGACCTTGATCAATCAGCGCTAGGCGGCACAAAGAAGCCTGAATGAACACTTTCATGGTTCCGTGTGTTATATCTATATAACATCTACTTGATTTGTAGATCACAGGCTGACAACCTGTGGCGGTTCCAGGATAAAAATCTTGTCATGTCAAAATTTTGTGACCGAAAATTGTGTAGACAAATTAAACAAGAATAGAAAAGAATATACTTTGTTATGGTAGCGGTCGTTTATAGTTATGCATATACTCTGTATTTGTTTGTATGCAATATACTACTATAATACATAGGTTTCAACATAAATAACGAGATGAAGATACATTAAATCATTGCCTATTCTATTGTGCAACTCAGACTTGATATATTACATTGTGCAAAATACTCTCAAAATTGTTGACGTTGTGTCCTATAAAATCAACGCTAGCTTCACAAAAAAAAACAAGAGTACTTAGTAATATTGCTCGCGAGAGAAAAAGCTGGAATAGAAGGAAAATGACAATACTTGAAAATATGACTTATAGATAAAGCGAGAAAGGCATAGACCTTGTTTTGGTGTTGGATTAGCTGCAGAGTGCCGACTAGTACAACATCATTGATCAGTTGGTGGCGGAGAGGCTTCTCTCCCCTCGCGACACCCGCCTTTGCTTCGCCCGAGGTTGTCACCCTCTCCCTTCCCGAGTGAGCCATGGCTAGTTGGTCGTTCTCAATAATGTGCTGGAGGTACTCCAGCCTGGAACATGGAGTTCTAGTCAGGATGGCCTTGTTAGCCTTGCTCTAGACTATCGGCCTCCTACCGGCATCTGGTTCCTTCCCCTACCCAGATCTAGTTGTGTCGGGATGGGGGGTGCTGGTGAGGGCTGGTCTTCTCATCGGTCCAACCGCAACCTATGAGGTTGCGGTAGTGGAAGAGACGGCGGCTTTCCATGTCCAGTTCAGAGTAAACGGGGGCCGTCCATGTTCGCCAGTCCTTGCTTAGGTTGGCAGCCGCCTAGATCCATCTTGCACCGGCACCCTCCATGTGGCTGGCGCCATCTGGCAGCAATTGTCTCCATTAGACCTTACAGTGACAGCACCAGCTAGCTTCTCGAGCTGCGGATTGTGGTGGCCTTCGAAGTGTCTTTGCGAGGGTTCCCTCTCTCTACACCTGATGGCGATTGCCGACAGCTCGTACTGGCAAAGTCCAAGATCCTTTGTGGGTTTTGGCAGCTCTTACTCTAGTCAATTTGCCTTCAATGTTCAGATGCAAATCGATGGGCGACGACTTGATACAGAGGGGTATGCTTGAGCAATGGTGGCGGGATTCTAGCCTAACACATGTAGTTGCTGGGATTGTGAAAAAGTGGTGGCGACAACACATGATTGAATTCAATTTGATGGTGCTTCTCGAGTACTCGGCATCGAGCTTTGAGGTGAACCCACTATATCTGATCTAAGTTGATTATATATGTCATTGGTGATGTTTTTGCATCGTTACCTTGTTGAAGGCAATGCTCACATATGCTCTAACTAGCACTTTGGGGTGAAAACATAGAATCTGGCTTTGGCGGTTGTAATTGGTGTTTTTTTTACCTGAGTTGTAATTGATGGTTGATGTTGTAGAACCTCGTTGGTTATCGCTGCTAAGGCCATTGCTATAGTTTGTCAATTGCAGTTTTGACTAGTTCAGATTTCTTTTTTCTTTCTTAGGCATAGATTTTATCTTCGATGACTTTGTGCAGTGTGTTTATATCCAGAGGTGCTCTATTTTGAAACAAAATCATTGATCAATTTGTCCCGATAGACGGTGTATGTGCATGCTGGATGGCGGATGGTGATGGTGCCCTTGCTTGACGGTTCAATCCCAGATTAAAGATCCTAAGAGGAGGACAGGAGGAAGCTGCGATGGCTGTCCACGGTTATGGAGATAGTGGAGGCTGGTAGGACGAGCATGAAGCGCCCCCCCCCCCCCCCCCCTAAATGGACGAGCCTGATCTTGGAAAGGGCGAGAACTTGAAGGAGAAAATCCGACGGATCCAATTCGGCATGTACGACATGTAATAAGGACCAAATGTGCATCTTGATTGTTCCTGTAGCTTATTTGGGACAAGCTAGTTTGGTATTTCTGAGAAAGCACACAAGTTAAGGGAAGGTTCTAGAATCTTTCCTTAACCACTTTTTCCCTTTCTACCGTTTTTTTCTTTCAGTTTTTATTTTATTTTATTCCCTTTTCCATTTTTCAAAACCCAGATTTTTTTATAATTTCTTTAATTCATAATTTTCTTAAATTTAGGACAGCTTTTCAATCCTGAGAATTTTTTTCAACTTCATGGTTTCTCAAAAAATTTGGGAACATTTTTCAAATTCATATTTTTTAAATCTAGGAAAAATAATTCAAATTCATAAACTTTTTCTGAAAAAACATGAACAATTTTCAATTTCATGAACATGTTTTGAAATCTTGGATCAATTTTCAAATTTGTGGACACTTTTTGACATCCAGCAATATTTTTAAAATTCATGAACATTTTGGAAGTTCAGAATACTGATTAATATCTAATGACAATTTTTAAATTCATGAACATTGTTTGAAATCTAGAGACAGTTTTTGAACTCATATACATTTTCCAAAATTCGGAACAATTTTTAGATACGTGAACAATTTTCAAATTTATGAACATTTTTGGAAATCCATTTATATTTTTCATACATATTTTTAAGCCCATAGGATATTTCCTAAAAAATCAAGCATTTTTGAAAATTTCGTGAATATTTTTTGAATATTGTTAAAATAGAATAAGAAAAAAATTCGGGTGTGTCGCCCCCACTGGGCAGGTCCAAAGTTGTGCTGGGGGAATGGGGGTGTGCGATTGATGGTCTGCCATCGATACTGCACGGAATAGGCGCAAACCCTATAAAGCGTTTCTAGCGCCGATGGGAATCCCTATTTGCTGCTCTCTGCAACAAACTGTCGCTGATTGGCACAGAGCTAGCGACTAGCAAACAAGGTGGGCAGGCCCAATTACGAGATCACTCACGCGCTGCAGCTTCCGGTTTTGGTAACCTCCGGGTTCCTGAACCAGTTCTCTGTGGTTTTTGGTTTTTTATTTGTTGTTTTTTATTTTTCTTTTCTTCTTTTACGTAGTTTCTGCTTCATTGTTTTTTCTTTTTTCGTACTTCTCTTTCTTTAATTTTTTCTATTTCATTTGTAATTAAATTACTACTCATTTTTTCTTTCCATTTTCATTTTCCTGAATTTCAAAATTGTTCGAAAGTTCAAAAAATGTTAAGAAGTTCAAGAAATGTTCTGTTTTTAAATTTTCGGTCAGTAATTCCAGTAGATCGCATGCTTTCTTAATAATGTTTGCATATTTTAAAAAATATTTCCCTTTCAAAAAATGTTCATAAAGTCAAAAAATGTTTTTTCTTCAATTTTGTTCACAAATTCAAAATTGTGTCTTGATTTAAAAAAATGTTCACATATTTGAAAAAATGTTCTCCTTTCAAAATATGTTTATAGGTTAAAAAACATACCTGTTTTAGAATGTTGTTCACACACTCATTAAATGTTGATAATGTTCAATTTTTATATTTTGTGCAGAGTTCTCAAATTTGGTTCACAGATGCAAAAACTCTTCGCTTTTGTCAAAAATGTTCATGTTTTTAAAAAATGTCCCTTTTCGAACATTTGTTCATAAATTCAAAAAATTCAGAATTTGTCCGAATATTATTAAAAAATAGTTTCGTCGTCAGTTTCAATTTACTGTTGTAAACATAATTAGTGGAGTCTGTCAGTGGGCCGGCCCAGTCGCACGCCTCATGTGCGTCATGCTCACTTTACGCCGTAAAATGTGGCACATAGGAGCTCCCAGCACCGATTATTGGTGTTCCTGCAATCTGGCATGCATCCCGTTCCACCTTGGGCAGGCACCACGTTTCTATTCAGCCGGTCTGTACAGTTTTCTTTCTCACTTGGTTGAAGAAACTTCGACAAGGGTTCCTCTTGTTTCTATGGAGTGGTTTTTCCTTGTTCTTTCAAATTCACAAACTTTTTTCAAATTGATGAACATTTTTAAACGTTCAATTGTTTTTTGAAAAAAAATTGAACGTTCTTTCAATTTTCGTGAAGTTTTTTTACTAATCAATGATTTTCTAAAATTTTCTCATTGAGAAACTTTTTTTTAAAATCTATTAACTTTTCAAATTGATGAACTTTTTTGAATGTGTGAACTTCTTTTCAACTTCTTGAGCATACTTTGGATTGGCTAAATTTTCACATTTTTTTTGAAAAATCTATGGTCTGTAGGTCAAATGGTCAGTCATCAAGGTCTAAACAGTCGAACAAGCCAGCTGCCTGTCAAGAACGTTCTTCTGGCCCTATAGACCTGGCACATGAGTGCTGGCTGCCCGAGTGGCGCTTAAGGCGCTGTTTAGGAGCTCCCTAAAATAGGGGAATTCTCTATTTGCCGCTTGTTGAGTCAAACTGTCAACGCAACGCACATGCGAAACACCCGAGCTCTGAGATGGGCCGGCCCACTTTGAGCCTGACCATAGTGCAAGTCAACCGATTTTGGGAACCCTCTATACGGTTCCAAGAAACGGGTTTTTTCCCGTTTGTTTCCTTTTGCTAGTTTTTTGGTATTTGTATTTTTTGCTTCTTTTTCCATTTTTTTGAAATTTAAAATTCTAAAAAAACTCATGATTTAATAAAAAATGTTCACAATGACAAGAAATGGGCACGATTACAAAAAAATGTTCACAAATTTGAAAAAATGTACGCCTTTTCAAAAACAATTCGGAGTTTCAGAAATGTTCCCGTTATAAAAAGTTATTCATAGATCCAAAAAATGTTCTCATTCTCCAAATCTTGGTCAATGTTTTATAAAATGTTCATGTTTCAATTTTTTTTTTGCGATTTCAAAATCATGTGTGTTTTCTCGAAAATTGTTTGTGTTTTCAAAAAATGTTTTCAAAATCATGTTCGTATTTTCAAAAAATATTTAGAAATCTCGAAATGTTTGCATTTTTGAATTGGTTTTCACGATTTGGAAAAGTATTCAAGTTTTCAAAACATTGTTCATATATTTTTGAATATGTTTGAAATTTCAAAAAATGTTTGAATTCAAAATTTTGTTCTCAATTTTTAAACAATTTTTGTGTGTATACAAAATATTTTGGCATTTCAATTTTTTCCACAATTTTTAAGAAATGTTTTTGAAAATTGTCAAAAGTGTTTTCAAATCTCTATGCTGTGGTGTGTTCTTGAATGTTCGTTCTTATCATCAATCACTAACAGTCCGTATTTCTGGTGGTTAGCAGCACATGTTCAGGATCAGGAGGTCGTGAGTTTGATTCCTTGCAGGCGCGCTATTCTTTTGGGATTTTTACGTTTCACACTACAAAAACTACTCGCTTCGCCCCAATGGGCCGGCTCAGTCACGTCGACTCCTATCTGTCACACACCTATATGACTATATGAGATGCTCAAAAAAAAACCCTATATGACTATATGAGGAATGGTTAGCACCATGCTACGGAAAGATGAAAAAAAGCGTCAGCGACTGGGGTATTGACCAATGACTGTGACCTTACTTGTTGCCTCACTTGCGTGCCGCAAGGCAGGGGGACCTCAGATCCTTCCAGCATGTTTAGAAGTGTCCAGGTATGATTTTAGGGTCTTCGTTAGTCATGTTCCGATGGAGGGCGCGACACCGGTGAGAATAATGTTACTCTGATTCTTCTCCTGCTGTGACGATGGATGCCTTATCGGATAGCGACACAAAGCCGGAGATTTTTTTGTCTTCGCAGGCCTGAACTTCTCGAATTTGGGATGTTGTCCTCGTAGATGCGTTCATGCAGATCTGGTGGGTACATGTTAGTGTGTGGTGTTTTTTTTGTGGTTTGATCTCTTGTGGCTTCGATGTCCTTCCCTGGCATCTTGGTGTTGAGTTTTTGGTTCGACGGCCCGCAGTACTGGGGGATCATCCCCGACACAAGCACATTCAACGCTCACGGCTTCCCATCTTATAAAATAATTATGGGTTTTTTAGAAACCTTTAAAGACAGTCATGTTGGTGCAGGTACATGGATGGTGGTGCCTCTGACTACGTCTGATTGCATTATCTTTGTTGAAGCCTTGCTAGTAGTTCATGTTGCTAGGATTGTCACCACGGAGAATAAGTCTTCAAGAGATATCATTGTAATTCTTAGTGATATGAGTTACTCTGTAATTTTTTGGGACTATGATCGAAAGCTTTGTACATGCACTGATTGTCGAGTTTGAATTAGACGGCGGGTGATTCTAAAAATGCAATGGTACGCGTATGACAAGTTACATACCATTGTATTCTGCGTAGGACATAAGAATAGAGTGGTTCATTACGGTCTATGGATTTTTCATGGCCTCGTTGTGCCAATAGAGGAGTATGATCGGAAGCCAAGGCCGAATGCATGCAAGCTCAAGTGTGTTTGCGTCTGGTTGCAGATACACAGTATCTCGGATGTCTATCAATCCCAAGCTATTGTTGATCAATTGGCTAGGAGGATTGGATAGGTACGAAGTTTGGATATGAACCCGGCAAGGGTCTTTAAAAGAGAGTACGTATGTGTCAGTGCCAAGATTGAGTTTGCCAAGTCATTGGTACGATTTGCACCCTGAGGTTTTTTTTTTTCTGACTGTCAAATATGAGAAGATATGATTCTTTTGCAAAGTGTGTGGCATTCTTGGTCAAATCTTGGAGGAATGCGTATACGGGGTTCATGCCCCTGAGGATACAAAGTATGGCACATGAATGATCACTTCTAGGAGATCGCTATATGGTAGCGAGGGCTTTGGTTGTGCTGGTGGAGCGTCTAGATCAAGAGGTGCACCGACTAGGTGAAGGGGCATTATGCCCATAATTAAATTTTGTGTTATTGACAACATAATTTGTTGTTTTATGTTGGGGAACTTTGCATGGGAAACAAAAAATTTCCTACGCTCACCAAGATCAATCTAGGAGATGACCATCTACGAAAGGAGAGATTGGATTTACATACCCTTGTAGATCGCAAATCGGAAGCGTTAATAAGCACGGTTGATATAGTCAAACGTCTTCGCGGTCCATTCACGATCCGTCATGCGAACGTCTTCGCGATCCAATCACGATCCGTCCCGCGAACTCCCGATCCAAGTGCCGAACGGACGGCACCTCCGCGTTCAACACACGTACGGCTTGATTATGCCGTCACCTCCTCGATCCAGCGAGTGATGGTGAAGTAGTAGCTCGAGTCCGGGATCTCAGCAGAGCTTCGCTAAGCGCTACGGAGAGGAAGAAGGCTACGAGGGAGAGGAGGGGCAGTGCCGTGGCGTATGAGGGTGCGGCTGCCCTCTCTCTACCTCTCTATATATATGGGGAAGGGGGGGAGGGGGGCGCCCCTTAGGGATCCCATCTAGGGCCGGCGGCCACAAGTGGGAAACCCTAGATGGGTTTCCCCCCTTAGGAGACTTGGCCCCCAAGCCAAAGGGGGTGGGAACCCTAGGGGGGCCCCCACCTCCTCTGGCAATGTGGGATGGGGTGAAGGGGGTGCACAACCCCTTAGTGGGCTGGTTTGCCCCCCTCCCCTTGGCGCATGAGGCCTCCCAACTCCAAGTGCCGAACGGACGGCACCTCCGCGTTCAACACACGTACGGCTTGATTATGCCGTCACCTCCTCGATCCAGCGAGTGATGGTGAAGTAGTAGCTCGAGTCCGGGATCTCAGCAGAGCTTCGCTAAGCGCTACGGAGAGGAAGAAGGCTACGAGGGAGAGGAGGGACAGTGCCGTGGCGTATGAGGGTGCGGCTGCCCTCTCTCTACCTCTCTATATATATGGGGAAGGGGGGGAGGGGGGCGCCCCTTAGGGATCCCATCTAGGGCCGGCGGCCACAAGTGGGAAACCCTAGATGGGTTTTCCCCCTTAGGAGACTTGGCCCCCAAGCCAAAGGGGGTGGGAACCCTAGGGGGGCCCCCACCTCCTCTGGCAATGTGGGATGGGGTGAAGGGGGTGCACAACCCCTTAGTGGGCTGGTTTGCCCCCCTCCCCTTGGCGCATGAGGCCTCCCAACACTTGCCGGGGCCCCCGAAACCCCTTTCGGTCATGTTGGTCATCACCCGGTACCCCCGGAACACATACAGACTCCAATACCCTTCGTCCAATATATCAATCTTCACCTCCGGACCATTCCAGAGTTCCTCGTCATGTCCGGGATCTCATCCAGGACTCCGAACAACCTTCATTAACCCCCATAATGACTCAACAATACTTATATCGTCACCAAACGTTAAGTGTGTAGACCATGCGGGTTTGAGAACTATGCAGACATGACCGAGACACCTCTACGGTCAATAACCAATAGCGGGACCTGGATGCCCATATTGGTTCCTACATAATCTATGAAGATCTTATCGGTCGAACCTCGATGTCAAGGATTCAACTAATCCCGTATGCAGTTCCCTTTATCTATCGGTATGTTACTCTTGCCTGAGATTCAATCGTCGGTATCCCCATACCTAGTTCAATCTCGTTACCGGCAAGTATCTTTACTTGTTCCACAATAAAAGATCCCGTGGCTAACCCATTAGTCACATTGCTTGCAAGCTTACTATGATGTTGTATTACCGATTGGGCCTTGAGATACCTCTCCATCATACGGAGTGACAAATCTCAGTCTTGATCCATGCCAACTCAACGGACACCCTCTGAGATACCTGTAGAGCACCTTTATAGTCACCTAGTTACGTTGTGACGTTTGGTACACACAAGGTACTCCTCCGGTGTCAGTGAGTTGCATGATCTCATGGTCATAGAAACATATACTTGACATGCAGAAAACGATAGCAATAAACTTGATACGACCATATGCTACATTTATAGTTTGGGTCTTGTCCATCACATCATTCTCCTAATGATGTGATCCGATTATCAAATGACAACTCATGTCCATGGCTAAGAAACCATAGCCATCTTTGATCAATGAGCTAGGCCGGTAGAGACTTACTAGGGACATGTTGTTTTCTATGTATCCACACATGTATTTGAGTTTCCGATCAATGCAATTCTAGCATGGATAATAAACGATTATCATGAACAGGAAAATATGATAATAACTAATTTATTATTACCTCTAGGGCATATTTCCAACATTCTAACCATGTGCTTAAGGGCCAGTTGTTTTGAGTTGTAACTTATGCATAACCTCCTTTGGAAATGAGTCAAAGATAAGCTGCTGTGAAAATAAGCCCATAGGAATAAGCCATCCAGTTCTTTTGTGTGAATTATTTTCTGAGTTCTCCTATGAAAAGACTGTAATACCCCTAAACTATATTAAAAAGAACTAGTATAAACTTGAACATGACAAACATTTACAAGAACATAATTTATGAAACTTCCATAGAAATTTGTCAAACAAATTTCAATGCATCTCTGAAATAGGCAAAGAGAATACTGCTGTATACAGAAGCAAATTCAGAGCTTCAAGGCGACCGAAGACATGCGCGTGTTCATCGTTGCTAAGTGTCCCGGCGCCGACGTCCTTGTCTTTGACCTCCAACTCAGATCCGGTGTGGGGCAGAGTAGAGGGAGGCGGGGAGAAGCGCGGCGAAGTTGGGAGGCGGAGGAGAAGCGCAACGGCGTCGGGAGGCGGCGGGGGAGCGTAACGACGTTGGGAGGCGGGGTCGATGGTGGCTGAAGGCGGGGTCGGCGACGGAGGGAAAACCCTACCTAGGATTTCTGTGCGGGGGATAGGGATAGGAGGGATGTGGGGGTGTCATGGGTGTTTTTTCTTTCGGGGCTGGGACACGCGGTGGCATTTCGGGCGTTATTCCGTGCAACTGCGAGGGCAAGGAGATATATCATTTCGTGATTAAGTGATAAGCTGCGGGAAGCTGGCCTATCCCTAGCTTTTTTCCAGTGTGAAGAAGAGATGTGTAAATAAGTCAAGCTCAATGCCTCAATCTCTAAAATGAGTTGTTTTGGGGGCTTTTAGCGTATTTTGACAATAAGGCGAGCTTCAAAAGAACCGGCTCTCAGTCCCTAAACTCTGCCTCCCCCCCCCCCCCAAATACCAAAAAGGGAAACATAGGTTCCATGATGGCTTTTACACTTTACTCGAGTCATTTGGAAAACCATGCTATTAAGAAGGGTTGCAACTTGGAGGTGTTCTGGGAATCGACTGCACGTATGCACCTGCAAAAATCCCATTACTTGAGAGAGAAACCCTAAATGTGTAATTGTTACCCTCAAGAAACAGGGCCTAGAGGCTCCAGGGCAGTCCGGTCCCTCTAGTATTCCGCTCCCTCTGGCCATAAGATCCAACCAAATCTGGCAAAATATAACCTTCACATTCCCTCCAACAACACTAGACACACCATCAAGACATCGTCGCCTCACCTCCCCAGAAAAGATACTAAACCTAACTAACAAAGAAACGGGAGCCCTCCCGCCGGTCAGGGATCAGCTGCACCTCCAAGGGCTATAGGGCAACCAGAGGAGAGACGGAATCGACAGGAGGCATGAGTGGCTGGGTGTTGGAGATAGGATCTTGAAGAGCGCATGTTCATGTCATGCCATAATTTCAGTGGGGGGGTGGGGGGCCGACCCAACTTTTCTTCTAATCATCTACAAAATCCTAATGAAATTGCACCATATACTTTCCTAAATGGTGAAACGCTTCCTGTCGGAAAG